>NW_010241625.1:17360-126188 GCF_000690775.1 Eurypyga helias
TGGGGCTGAGCAAACGAGCAACCAAGGCTGATGCTGCAGAAGGCATCGAAACAACACAGTTTCAGCAAGTTACGAGCAAATGGGGAAATTGATAAAATATTTCTGCTGTGGGAAAACATGAGGTAAATAAACACACCAAAATGCTTTATTTTTAACGAGTCAGAACATTTCATTCCAATGTCTTCCAAATGAAGCTTGCAGCTTTTTCTCTTCAAAACGTTTTTGGTGTGTAATTTTAACAGTTTTAAAAGAAAGAAAGCAAAGATTTTGGGGTTGTTGGTTTTGGGGTTTTTTTCAAGGGTCAGATCACCTACAAAGTAGCCACATCATACTCCTGCTCGATTCACAAGTGTTTCAGAACTTGCAGCCATGGGATCCTCTTTGTGAAGTGAGGATTACTGGGGAGTGATGGGGTGCACCCGATGGCAGGGGGCAGGAAGTCAGCAATAGCCTGCTGAGGAGGACATCCAGCTAGGTACACAGGGGCCAGAAACCAAAGGCACAGGCAACAGGGAGGACTGGGAGGCAAGAAAGAAAGCATGCACAGGGGAAGGGGGAGACCCTGAAGAGGAACCGCTCCAACTGAGTTTCTCAGTTATACTAAAATCAATTAAAATCACACATAACATTTTGCTACGTTGCTTTCCTGGGCAATAAATGACCGTAATGGTCGTGGGGAAGCGAGGTGAGTGTGATGGGAGGGAGGCAGGCAGTGAAGCAGTGTAAAAAAAAAAAAAAAAAAAAAAAAAAAAAGGCTTTCCCCAGTAGCATAGAATGTTTGGAGAGCTGAGAGTCAGGTTCTCACCTTGGTCCTTGGAAAGCTCTGCTCTTTGCTCTAAGGTTCCCTGCAAGATAAGAGATCATCAATCACTAACCCCATAAAACACGGCACATCTCTACTCGCAACGCTGAAAATCCAGGCTGAGAGGTGCTCAGTCCCTGTGTGAGAACAGGATCTGGGTGAGCATCAACATGGTCTCCAGGAGAAGGTTTTTCCCCAAGACATTTCCTAGCAGAGACCTGGACCCACGCAAGTAGCATGGTTGCTCCAGCGTGGCAAACCTTCCTAGAGCACAACCAACGTCCCAGTGAGGGTAAGGTTTTTATTCTGATATACTTTTAATTTTTTGCTTATAGCGTTATTATTGCTGTATCATATATAACTGTACTTTCATGCTTGGGTAGCAGCAGTAATAGATCAGCAAGATTTCTTGCACCTATCTCAGGAAGAAAGGTTTTATTAAATCGTTAAATAAAATTATCAGGTAGTCTGCCTTTACAAAATAATAAAAAAAAGGTCAGTTTTAGAACTGGAACACAAGTGGGAAAGTAGATGTTGTGAACGCTATGCCAAAGCAGCAGAATTAGATGCTGTGCATCAAGGAGGAAACAGAGTACATGGAATTTAAGACAAAAAATAAGAGAAAAAGATAAGCAAAAAAAGATCCTTTTGAATTAAGCCTTTTCTCACCTCTAACAAGGCTCTAGAAACAGCACTAATCATTCCAAATGACACTTTAGTGTGGAGATCTATTATATTCCTCAACGATCATATGGCTTTATATGTTATAATTTGGTTCTGAATTATGGCCTACATCAATTATAATTGAGCACTGCTTCCCACTCTACAATCAGACTGTGATGAGAACAGAAAGGCAGTGGACATTGGAGGATTACTATCAGGACCACCTAATTTAATTAAGGAGGAGATTTATTAAAATGGTAACATTAACAGGTGTTTTATGAGACTAATAATTAATAAGGTTTCTGTAGAACATTTGTAAGAGAAATAGACAATATGCAGTGCCAGCAGAACTCCCTGTAATGGGATAACAATAAAGCATTACGTACTGCAGATCAGATATTATGATAATAATCTGATACTGTAAATTATGGCTTGAAGAGGATTAAATGCCATCACAGCACATTAGTATTTATTGAAGCTCCAGCAGGTGCGTTGCGTCTGGAGGAAAGGTGGGCTGCGGACAGGCTCTCCAGCACGGACACTCGCTGTCCTGAACCCTGCCGTGATGTGCTGCTCTCCGCCAACACAGCAGCGACCCTGACAGTGCCCGCCGACCCGCTTCCGGCCTTTCTGAAGTTACCTTCACGCAGCCGGAGCCGGGCATCCCCGTGTTGCTGCTCCCCAGGTTGCAGGTTCAGAGGTGTCTCCACAGGACTGGGGTCCACGGTGTCCCTTGGGGCTCCAGGTGGGAATGGAGGTGGCTGCTCTCTCCCTTCCCGTTGCAAATCCTGCAGGCACAGCGAGAGGTGAATCTCGGGAGCATGAGGAGAGAAAGCGGGGTGGGGAACCAAGAGGGAGCAGCTTCCGTGGCAGGGAGCAATACCCCAGCTCACTGATGGAAGGAGCGGAGAGAAAACAGCCTCAGGGTCCTTTCTGGAAATGAGGGTGCAGAGGGGCTTTGCCAGAGTTATTAGCAACGTCGAGGCCGTGTTGACACCTCGCGCTTTCTAAGCTCTAGGCTTGGAAAAGCTTTACCCCAGCCCTGGCCTCAGTAGCCCCCCAGGTAAGAGGAGGGAGGCTGCTGCAGAGCCCACAGCTCTTAAACCAGCTCCGATCCCTGACATAGTGATGGAAGAGGATATTAGCAGCGGGAAATTTTTTCAAGGCCAGTACTTTAATGAGCTCCTAAATAACGACTTTATCTTAGAGGCACACTCAATATTCATTCAGCGGCACACCCGAACAATACCACCGCCTGACTTCAGTCAACAGAACAGCCCAGAGCCGCAGCCTGGAAACCAGCCCTCCGCTTTGGGAAGTAACGATGGGACTGTTGCCCCAAATCTGGGTTCTTCTACCCAGTGTGCAAGAGTCAACCGACACACTGAGTCGAGAGGTTTGCATGCATTTTGGTTCTGCAGGAGTGGGGGCATCAAACACAGCCAGTGCACCCTCCTGGAACACAAAGGATCTTTTGCACAAAACATTAACAAGGATGAAATCACAATAAAATAACTGACTGGTCACTTGTACTTTTTTCCCCATCACCCACAACTACATATTTTCATGTTTTAAACATCTGGGGAGGTTTTCTTCATCATTATCCTTGTTATTCACAGAGGGGTGTGATTTTTCACATTAAAATTACCTAGGGCTAGTTCAGAATACAAATTTTGATGGAGGTCCAGCACAGGCTCAGGTAACAAACCGTAGATCACAGTTCTGGTTAGCATGTCCCAACTGGGACAGTTCTGATAAAACATTCCCTGGCTTTGTTCCAAGTTTTGGACCACAAACACCTCGGAGATTTATACCCACCCCCACGTTAAATATTGCCTCTCCCAGACCACGGGGGGCTCCTGCAGGAGATTATTTCCATTAACTGCCCCAGCCCAGAAACAGACTTCAGGACACACGGGAGCAGATTATCCTGTCTTGACAGAGAAACCAGTTACCATGCAGCAGCCTCTGGAGCTCCCATATAGCTGCTTCCAAGTTTTATTTCATTTTTAGCATTCTCCTTCATTTCTGTGTGCCTGCAGGGAGCAGAAACCCATGTGCTGTGAACACCCAGCTTCTCCAACCCAACGCCTCATGAGCAGCAGAGACCGAGAAACACCTCTCATCAGCATAGCGCTGCAGACTCCAGAGGTTCACTGCATGTATCTAAACCGCCATCCCATGTTCCACGGGCAGGAAAGGACTCATGGGCACTTGGAGGGATTCCCATGCCCAGCTCCTACTTCACTGGCTGGTGCCGTGAATCCAAACCTCACAAAGCTCCTTTGAAATTCCCACTTGTCGGCAGCATGCATTCTGTGTCTGTTAATTAGCCAAATTCCTTCCATTTCCCAGGAATCCTCCTGCATGTTGTGGGTGACATGAAGAACAGCCTGGGGTTTGCATTTGAACAAACACCAGTTCCCCATGTACAACCCAAATATTCATATTTGCTTCTAAGGGCTGCAGCCAGCTGTGCCAACACCAAGCATCCTGTTGGATCCCCAGGCATAGTACAGGGCTGGAAAAAAATATGGATGATGTATTTCCAAGGGGAAAAGGGCACAGCCCATTCCCTTCCCTGCAAGGGAGATCCTCTGGGCCAGTTTGAGCAAAACTGTTGCCAGAGCGAAGCCTGCTTTCTTCCCTGGTACTGCTGTTCAAATCACGTCAGTGGGACGCCGCTGTCAGTCACCGCGTTTTAATATTACCGCAGCAGCATTACAGGAGAATGAGTGCTGAATCAATAAAAAATTAAGGAAATACAGTTTTTATTACACAGTGATATTTGGAATTGATCCCTCAGGCTTTCCAGTCGCCTTGGTTTTGTTTCATACACCAGTGGATGGAGCGTCGCGCAAAGTAGTCTGAATGCAGGAACCGATCAGTCGTAATCTAATTTTAAACGGACCACAAGCAAACCGAGAAAATGAAGTCAGGCGGGGGCATCACGTTGACAGATGTGCCTATGGTATGTTGTATCTCTGCTCTGCCTAACGAGGAAAAATATTCTCTTAAATAGCTTTATCTGTGTATAATGCCAATAACAAGAACAATAGGGGGGAAACTCGGTTTCTGCGGGGACACGAGGAATAAATTGATAAAAAAAGAAAAGATAACATAATATCATCTCTTCTTGGCCTCGCTAATGCTAAACTAACATCCAACAAGCATGTGAAAAGCATAGAATAAGCATCACGGATATTTTACTTGTTCTAGTTAACAAGGATTTTCTCTCTGAGGCCAAAATCCAATTGTTCCTCTGACTTCTCAAGCGAAGGGGCTATGATCTGCCTTGAGGAATTGTGGATGAACAAAGAGGTTGTGATACTCAGCAGGTAGTTACACACAGCACGGTGCACAGCTTTCTGCAACTTCACCTCACGCTGCAGTCCTAATTAATTTCAACTGCTTTGACCTGCTATTTGCAATTATGATTTTCTCCTTCATTTCTACCACCACGAGCTCTTGGCCAATCCCTCCCTGCTTCATCCACCTTGCCTTGCTCCACAACGCAGGTCCTTAAATCACGACCTCCCTCTGCTCCCAGTGCAGCGAGACAGCAGCGCTCAACCCTCAGCTCTGCTCCCCACAAAGCCCAACTCCCCCAAGCAGCAACACCCTTGGTCTCCATTTTACACGTCTGAGTACTTAAAGCCTCAGCCCAGGGGGGCTGATGGTCTCTGAGGGGTCCAGCGTCCACCTACCAACCCCGGAGAGTGATTTCCCACAAATCAGAAATCAGCTGAGGTGCCTTAGCGTGCCTTTACATCCCAAGTAAGCAGCTTGCATCAGTCCTTCACCAAATTTGCACCTTTTACCTCTTTATCGAGTCACCCGTGGCTGTAATTCCTGCTCTCTCCTGGCTCAAACTGCTGTATCTGCTTCCTAAACACAAAGAAAACAGAATTAGAGCCTTGTCTATAAATTTAAGACCCAGTTAGTATAGGATGGTATCGCAGTACATTAAGTGCCATCACTCTGAGACCCCTCCAGACCTACTGAAACACATCTACTGTAATACGTGGGAGACGTTACATTACCACAGGGACTCGACTTCAGGAAACACTTTAGAAACTGATATTTTTCTAACACAAAAAAATAGCAGTTCCATTGAGGTGGTTCAACAGTCAATCTCCCTGGATGAAAAAACAGAACGAATCACCAACCTAAATATTCATCATGGCTTCAACAACTAGTAATCATGACCACATTTCGTTTTCCTCTGCGGATACTGGCTTGACCATCGATGCTGATGGCTGGTATCTGAAAAACCAGAACAGAAATGGTTTTGGGGCAGATAAAGTACGAGTGAATAATATCCAGGAGGTAAGGAAAAAAAAAAAAGAAACAAATAAAAAAAAAAAAACCAATACAACCATGAAAGAAGAGTTGTTTAGTTAAAAAGGAAAAATATCCAGTTAACATGCAAGCTGTAAAAATAACTTAGAAATTCAGTCACAAATAGAAAACTGATGGCTGTGATCTCAAGGAGCATAAAGCAGCAACAAGGAAGAGCAGACAACTTGAAAAAGGAACTTAAAGGTAGCAATGGAAATTCTATAATGGGTAGAATAATAAAAATATGGAAATTTAATATAATAGCATGGCATTAAATCCTAGCAAGGTTGCAGATTTCATAATAGAAGAGGATGGAAAAAGTGTCAAACATCATGCAAAAAAATGCAGAAATAAACAGCAAACACATCTGTATTTAAAATGATGAAAAATTTGTTTATCTTTTAAGCAACTTAGCAACACTTTCTATTCCAACATTAACATATTTTACACAGCCATTAAATGTAAATATTTAAGTGTGAGATTGAATAATTTGCTCTCCAAACTACTAAAACAATTGACGAAGATCTCTGAAACAGGCACACTCCTTTCAAATCATCTGCATTCAATGAGGAAACCTGAAAGAAACCTCAAGAAATTCAGGATTACCACCTCAGTTCTGAGAAGGTTTCTCAGTGTGACCGCACCCCCCGCACCCGCAGCCTGGGTTCTCACCCTCAGTCCTCCCCACATCAACGGGAAAAGGCACTGCTACGTCATTTCTTGGCTTTGAAAACTCTTTGCTGTCAATTTGTTCGATTTCCCTGTTCTCCAGCCCACCTTGGAGGATGCTATTTGTTAAACGAATCCTACTCGAGTTTGTGAAGGCATTTTGATTGGATTTGATTATCACATATAAACCTCAGAGTACTTGGGCTGGCCAGGAATATAAACACAACTATTAGCAGTAACAAACAGCAGGCAAAGCTGCACTGACTCACTGCAAAACCCTTCAAGGCCCAACCAAATGCTTTCACTTTGCTCTCCTGCCCACCATTTGTGCCGCGGGTGCTCTTCGGAGGACCAGCTGTACCACCTTCACCCCGAGCCCGAGTTTGACTTTGCTACACGTTTGCCCTCTTGCTGAAATGATGCCAGCCCATCTGCAGGCAGAGCTAATCCTCTCGTTAGCTAGCGACTCGGCTCGGCTCCACTGTGCTTAGCATTACACAGATCAGCCAAGTATTGATGCAGCATCACTGAAGAGAATCTAGATTGGGTTTTTTCCCATGCTTCCTCCTTTTGAAACTTAATGCATGCTGGAAATAATTTCAAGGGCTGCTGAGCATTGCCACTGGGGGAACGCAAGGGGCTTTCAACATTAAGACTAAAAGACAGTTGGAAATTTGCAAGTGGTTGCCTTTGAAATTAGATTTTGAGGCTAAATTCAAAGAAGCCCCTGTCGCTTGTCCCACTCCCTGCAAGTACACGGGGCACCTCTGGCAGAGGCTAACAAAAGCTCTTCTCTCTCGCTGGGTCCAACCCACCTCGTCTCATCCCAGAGCCTTGGCCCAACCAGAAGCACCTGACCGACAGGCTGCACAGGGGGTTGGCGTCAGCGCCGGACCTGCATCAGCCAGGGGAGCCCCAGCCTCCAGACTCACGGCAGGGCTGGCAGAGCCGCTCCGAGAGGAAGGTGCAGGTCACGACTGCTCAGTGTGCAAACTGAAGCTCAGATTTCTTCAAAAGCAAACTCAACGGCAGAGCTAGGATGGGGAGAGCTCTGTCCCACCGGGTCCTGGATCACTGGAGACAGCCACGAGCTACCAGATGCTAGTGCACAGCTCGTGGTGTTACTCACCATCCCCGTTTCAGAAGCACGCAGGGGTTTCCAACAGGTGCTGGACCCATCTCTGCTACGCCCTTTCTATGGCAAATTCTTCCACAAAGCATTGGCACTCAAACTAGCCAAAGTAGACTAGGAGTTTTATAAACTCAGTAACAGGAAAAAAAAAACCAAGAAGGAACATGCTAAAGTGCACAGAAGTCAAACAGAAATGAAAACCAGGTATCGCCAGCGCCACCTTCAAGCTCAGACACTCCTTCCTTACTATCCGCTCACCCCATTTCCCCCATGGTCCCCAGCCCTCTGAGGCATGGCAGCGTCACATCTCCATAAATAAAGGAAAGCGGCACTGTAGAGGATCTGGTAGGAACAGTCTTTGCACAGCATGTTGTGTTTGGTACTTGGTACTGGATTCCGTTCATGTAATATATTTTTAAATTAAAAAAATGTCTACATTTTGACTTCCTGTAACCTAAACGTAGCTTAGTGACATCTGCACCCGTGCCATCTCCACTTTCACAGGAGTGAAGGAGACCTGCCAAGTCATCCTCATGGAGAAGTCACTTAATTTTGGTTTGTAAAACCAAATGTCCCATGATCTCCATAATTACCAATCAGTTTTACATAAATAGCAAAATTAAGCCCCATTATTCTCATTTACCACAAAATTAAAGGAATTAATTAAACATGGGAAAAGTGCTGATGTCTGCCAAATTGTTCCTTCCAACAGACAGAAACAGATTCAGGAATGATATGCAGACAGGAGAAGAAAATCAGCTTTCCACCCAGCAACTCAGCGAGCTATTGCAACTAAGACTGTAAATAACAATCAGTGTGCCAGGCTTCTCTATCTGAACACGGGGAGAAGACAGACACATTTCTTTGTTATGGAGGGAAAAACAACTCTGAAACAATCCCCTTGATGTTGTTTTTGCAAAACGGAAAAGGCCCTGGGAGCTGGTAACAACAGGCTTGGACAAGAGCAGTTCTTTCCAACTTTGATTTGTCACAGGACTGCTGCTCTGTAATTATCACGAATGGTTTTAGCTAAATATCTCCAAGGAACAAAAGAGGGTGCAAACATTTGGAGACAAACTGCGACCACAGGAAATCTTTGCAGGTGGCTGAATAACAGGGAGGAGAGAGACTTTCCAAAGTGCAGGAGCTGGGGTTGGAAAACCAGGCAAAAAGCTGAACTAAGCATTGAAAAGCTTTGAAACTCCAGGGTCTTCTCCTGTCCTAAGGAAGATGCATCAACAGGCTGTTCTGAAGTTACAGTCACAAGACAAACGCGTTACTGCAAGCGGTGTTTGAAAGACACTTGCAATTACAGCTGCTCTGGAACAATGAAATATATACTGTTCCTTAAATAAACTGAAAAAATGATAACCTCTTTTAACTGTCGTGGTGTAGTAGAGAGATCTTCATATCTTCCTTAATGAGATTTTTATTGCCAGTGTAAATTTGTCTTGAACTGAATTTTTGTCTTGGGAACTCTGAATTATGTTATACCGAGTTGTTCCTGGTAAGCATGCAGGCTTGCACGCATTTTTTGCTGTGAAAATGGCTCCTTCTGGCAAACTGAAAGCAATTGAAGCTCAATTTAATTAGCTGCCTTCTGTAAATATGCCATTATTCTTCTAGCTCAGTGCTGGAGTTATATTTACAAAGGGAACAGATAGCAATAATTATTTTGGGCCGTAGTTAGTCAGTATTAGTTAATGCCTGAGAGTAATTGAGAGGAAATGAAGACAAGTCTGGTCTTTGGGGGGGTGAAACAAAAGAATTATCAGTCTACAGCAGCATAGGCACTGCACCTGTGTGTTCCTTCTGGGGCTGGAATACACAGAAAGTTTGAGCTCAGAAAGCCAACCTGGTGCTCTGGAAGCAGAGGGGGTTAAGGACAACCACCTTACCTTTTTGGTCGTCCAAAGTTTGCTGGATTTTACAGGTAACTCTTGCCAACCTTCTTCTCTGAGTTCCTACCAGCTTTTCAAGTTACAGTCCCATGAACGAGCAGCCCGTGGCATATTCCTCCGCACCGAGGAAAGGAGCACTGAGCCAAGCAGCCCAAACAGGCTGCTTGGAAAGATTTTGCAGCGTCTGAGAGGCCCTGCATGGCTCGGGACAGGGGGAACCTGCTCCAGTGACATTGCCATGAATGTCTGAAATGAGATAATCATTCCCAGTGCCTGTCTTAAGAGCAAACGTGATTCTTCAATCTAAGCAACTGCCCCGTAGCCCTTTTCATGGGCCTGGATGCATTATTCAGATTAACTCTCACAACAGATTCGTTTAACTGCATCAGTGTATAAATGCTTCAATTTAGAATTAGAGAGGCCTTAATTCAATTTACCTTAATCCACTTTCAAAGTAAATTACAGCAAATGAAGACTTCACTAATTCTGCATGATTGTTCACACTTAGGTTAAATGCAGTTTAACTAATTCTCTTGAAATATATGTATCCACTTCATTTTCATTACTTTCCCTTTATGTCACCACAACACATGCTCCCGCATTTTTGATCTTACAAGTGTCAAACTGTAAGTGAAATACTAAAAAATAATGGGTCAGGTAGTGCATTCCTTGATAGACCAAAAGCTCTTGAATAAGTTTACGGGAATTTTCTTCTGAGGAAGGGTGAGCAGATTGGGCCCACTGTTTCCATGCTGGAAGCAGCTGTCAATGCACGTTGTAGGATAAGGATGGTTTTGAAATTATCTTATTGCACCAAGCAATAGAAGACAGTGTTTTGAGATTCCCATTTCCAACAAAAGCTCTTCCTGCCATGCTGGACAAGCCCAGCTGGTACTGACAGCTGGGGAGCGTGCCCTGGCCAACAGCATCAACTTCGCAGGGATCCTGCACTGACAGGTGCTGGCTCCAGGGCTCGCTGGTCTACTGTGCTGCCTTTCATGGTGCAGAAACTCCCTCCCTAGTCCTCAGTCTCCTCTAAGACAGGTTCAGGGACCCCTTATTTTCATCTGCTCACTGCCTGTCCAAGCCATTGGCTCAGGATCCTTCAGCGTGGTCAGGAACAACGCGAACAGTGGGAACGAGGATGTGATACACATGCAGTGACTCCCCACACGAGCACAGGGCTTGCACAGGTAAGTCATGCCAGCTGTACTCCTCTTGCCCCCAGGCCAAAGCAGGATGCACCAGGACTCACGGCATCCTTCTCCCAAACGCACTGCTGTCCACAGCCTTCCTTTAAACCTGCCTTGAAATCATGAGTTTCTCACTGTGCTTAACGGTTGGCTAATTGGCATCACTCTAAGCAAACGCACCACACTCCCTAATGTGCAGGAGGCAAGTTAATGGGGTTTGAGTAGCCAGCCACCAACAAGCCAGAAAGTACCCAAGCTCCACGGCACTACTCGCTCCCGTGCTATTTCCATGCACGCAGAGCTCTACAGCAAATCAAAGGGCCCCCAGGGTACCTATTCAACAAGGAACAAATTCTCACTTCAGCCATTATGTAAATGAAACGCTAAAAATGTTCTTTTGTTCCTCGGAGGTATTGGTAGCACTAATGTGAGGTGCACAAACTTCATAAGCAAGTAAAATGTTATCTCGTGGTCCTTGCAAAGTGCCAGAAGTTTATGGACTCCATCTCTGGGAGACTCGCACTGAACACAGAGCTTTAGGTGTCCTTTTGCCAAAGTTCCAAAAGTGTTTTCCTAATTGAAAGTTCTGCTGCAAGGCGGATGGGAAATGGCATGCATCTGGCACGTAGCTACTTAGAAATGGAGTTAGTACAACAACAATAAAAAAAGGTCTAGTGCATCTGGGCACACGTGGTTTCTCCTCTGTGTAACTTAGGATTTCAGAGCGCCCTGCCAAAGCTGAGCCGAACTATGAATACCAACTATTTTAGTCTTCAACAGTCATCGTGCAGGAAATTCACATCTCTCTATTCTTTCCCCTAGCTGTCACTCAGGCTGCTCCTTGTGAAAGACCTGAATCCAAAAGCCAGCTTTGGACATTAATTTGACAGCAGATGGATCAGATAGATCGGACCCCCCGTTCTAGCAGCAGAAAGCTGGAATACATTGCTGCGGTGCATGCAGAATTGCTGCGCTGCCTGACTTACAGCCTAACAGCCCCCATTTGCCCTGGCCAGTGGCACCACTGCTCCGTGGGCTGGTGAGGGTCTGTTCCAGGGTCCTGCCAACCCACGGGCTCTCACAGACGTATTCATCCTGCTGGGAACAACAGCCGTGCTCGGCAGTGAGCCATGCACATCACAAGTTATGGGAAATCAGTGAAACGTGGCATTTCCATCTAAGTGCCAAACCCTCCCCAGACTACAGAGAACTGCCTCTGAACACAGCCCTGTCAGCTCTCGTGGCTTCCACCTGTTGACAACAGTGATAAAACATCCAAGACAGATCCTCATAGAAACAACTGATACTCTAATTGGATCATCTCTCCCAGAAAACACATCCATCACACCCAGCATCCCACTAATTTAAGTTTCTTCCCTGTACCTAACTTCAACCAGAGCACTTAATAATAAAATTGAGTGCCACAGCTGTACTCAGCAAGAGACGAAAGCAGTCCTGAGCAAGTGCCATCAACACTGACCCAAGCGTCCACCCACCATGTCAAAATGTCACAGTCCACCAGCCACATCAGGAAATTTGGTTCTGGCATCCATAAAATCTTAGGGAGAGCAGGTGTATCTTCCCCATCCCTAGAAGTGTCCAAGGCCAGGCTGGATGAGGCTTGGAACAATCTGGTCTAGTGGGAGGTGTCCCTGCCCATGGGAGGGGGCTTGGAACTAGATGATATTTAAGGCCCCTTCCCACCCAAACCGTTCTGTGATCTTATGTTCTAGCACTGAGAAAGGAGATGCAGAGACCAGGGCATGGAGCACAGGAGGATTAGGCAATCCTATTCGCTCCAGTGTTGTTCTAACTCAGGTGGGACTCTGAGGGAGGAGCGGGTGGTGAAGGATGGAGCCCCGGGTCTGAGTGAGATATCTGAAGCTGACAGAGATCTTTGCTCCCTGGGAAGATGAATGGCAGTTGGAGGTGCAGACAAGGCTCAGGGGAAGGTAGAAGACAAGGGGTAAGGTTCCCAAGGAGAGAGGCTGGGGCAGAGAAGGGAGTGGCTTTCCAAATCAGGACACAGACTTGATGGAAAGATGAAAAATAGTTCAGATCAGGGAGTGGTTTGAACCAGACGCAGCAGAGGCACAAGCTCAACCTAGCTGCCAAGACCTATGAAACAGCAGACAGGCAGAGAGCCTGGGAGTTGCTGGGTACATCTCCAAGCTGAGCAGCAGCTCTTACGGAGCAATGCAACCACAAGAAACACTTCTCTCCATAGCCCAGAGTAATTCCAACTAGAGCATTAAATGGTTTTAACACAGGAGTACGTAGCAGTGGACTGAGACGCGCTCACAGGGCGGTGAGTCCAGGATTCTGCAGGACTCACCCCCGTAATCCCTCTCATGCCCTGAGGATGCTCCATTGAAAAGCCAGCTCTATTTGTTTGCCTGACTGCTCCTACAGAGCCAGAATTGCCCTGACCAGACACAAGGAAGCTTCCAGCATCCTAAATTAATTCATAACAAATCTAACTCCCTTTGTTCTCCTGCTAACATTATCCTCAGCTCTAACAGCTCTTCCCCACCTGCTTGGGGTTTTGCCCCTTGATGTGCTCACAGGAAGCAAACTCATTCCTTCTCAGCTTTTATTTTGCTTGGCTAAGGAGGTCAAGCTGAAATTTAAACCTATTTGTTAGCTAAGACTTTGTAGCAGTTCCCATTAGAGAGCTAAACCGACGTGATAGTGGCCACTGTTTTTTCCTGTTACAGGCACAAAACTACAAATATAGATATCTGGTGGATGAAATACATACAGGATGGTTAGCACAGCAACCCCAAGCTCACTTCTGCCTACCCTGTGCAACCAGAGAAGGTGGTTGAACCGAAGCCAGATCTGGCCCTCTTGAAGTGGAGGACAGCCTGCCCAACAGACCTGCCTCGCTGATGTCCAACACCTGCGTTAGGAGGAAGCTATTTACACTCCTGCTAGGTCTGCTTTGCGGTTGAAAACTTCTAATGCTTTTAGAAGGCAGCGTTAGGGTTGATGGGCATCTTGGGCACACAGAGAGACTAATGGAGAGCAGGATGCTGCAGAGGCAGGTCACAGCAGGGCAGTCTCAGAGGAGAAAATTAGATATCCAAAGGCCCTACACTGGAGCAAGGATGTTTGGGAAGTAAGCAGAGATGCACAGACGCCAGCAAGGCACAATGTCCACAGACAGCTGGAAGATAGAATCATGGAATTTTTTTTGCTGGAAAAGACCTTTAAGATCATTGAGTCCAACTGTCAACCCAGCACTGCCAAGCTCAACCCAAACCATGTCCCTGAGCACTACATCAACTCACTGCTGTTGCCCCATCAGTGCATTCAAGAGAGAGACAAGAAAACCCACGAGGGCTAAATTCCCATGGGTTTGCAGAGGCCAAGTGCTGACCTTTTTTATTCCAGACGTAGCTGGGTGCAGTAAGTGTTCCAGGTGAGCAGCAGGTCATTAAGGGCAGGCACAGCCATGGGTATGCAACCTGGAGCAGGGCTGTGCTTCTCAGAGCAGCAGGGCTGTCTCAGCTCCAGTGCTGTAACAGAGACAAAAATGTGCCATTAGACGTGTTACTCCACTCAGCTCTGCCATGTATAAAAATGTTTTTCTAAGGTACAATTCACTACAAAAAGAGTTGAGTACATTTCACTGTCACAGCAAGCAAAAAAAAAAATATGGGTAGTTGGTTTAAAGGAGAAGAAAGCAGGTGCCCAGCTTCCTGACCCTGGTTTTTGTTTATTGTTTGGATCCTACACCATATTTTTCTCGTTTTCTCCTTCAATTATTTATTAAGAAAAAAAAAAAAAGGAGATGGAGAAGGGTTCTCTGTTCTTGTTTGTGCCACTGCTCATGGCTGCTGCTGTGGGAATACTGCTAACAGCAGCTACTAGTGTTTTATTAAAAATCATAAAGTATATCGTTACCATAAAGTAGCAATGTGATCAAAAGGATTATTCTCCTATGCCCTTATCTGAGTTTTAACTGTAAATTAGAGCTCAGATAAAAACAATCTACTGTAGAGCATATAAAGTTCTGAAAAGCTGATATATTTCTATACAAACTGTTCAGTTAATCTTACATATATATTACAGAACAATCCCCTCCCCGAAACTGGGAATCTCACATATTTTTTACACTGAACCTTTTATTCTGTATTTTATAGACGCACAGGGGGCTGATCGGCTTAACTCTATTGACTTTCCTAGTGCTGCTCTGGATCCGGCCCCGCTCCCACGGCAATGAAAAACCTCCTCTTGAGCAGGAACACTGCTCCATCTGCTGGGCTCCCGCGCCGGGAACAAGGGAAGGGCGAGGATGAAGGACTACTCAGCCAGAGCGCTAAATTCAAGGCATATTGACACCTGGCACTGGGGCATTAAATCTGCCCAGTTGGCCAAAATCAAACGCAGAGGGCGCAGGTTGCGCCTTGCTAAAACGGGCGCTGTCCTTCCGGCAGGCGCTGGGATGCAAACCACGGCTCCACGGATGGACGCAGCTGCACACAGCATCATTCACAACTCCTACGCCGTGCTCCGTGCAGGCACACACACCTTTGCTGACGCTCCCGGGGTACAACGGGGCATGATGGGTTCCCTCCCTCGCTGGAAATCACAACCCCACTGCGAAAACCCATTTTCCAATCGTCCACCTTGGTTAAAGAACTGTTGCTTCTTTGCAGATAAATCTTTTTCTTATTTTCAGCCCACAGCAGCGATAGTTCTCAACTAGTACTAGTGACTCTCTTCCACTACCTGCTCTCTTTTCTAGCTTCTCACAAATCACAGGTAGATCATGTAGTCAAAACAGGCCTGAGGCACAGCCAAACACATCTTCAAGCTCTTGACCTGTCCAGTGCAGGCCAGTAGTATCTCTGCCCACTACACACTCATAACCCTTTAAAAACAGGCGTGAGTTAGAGGAATAAAACGGTGTTTCTCCAGCAATGTAACACGATTCTGCATTGAAACAAACTGTTTACAATCCCTTCTTTAAAAAAACCCATGAAAAAGTCCTTGCCTTGGTTATTATTCAAAGCATATTCAATGATTCCAGTGAAAAGATAAAATTAAACATTTTCATTTAACTTGCAGCATTCCTAAGAGCTCAGCCAGTGCAAAATACAGGGACTGACTTCCTGGCTCTGTTCATACTTTCCAACCTATCGTCACCTTGCAGCCAATTCACTTCGGGGTCCTCTTCCGTTAACGGAATGCGGTGACATCTGGATTGCGAATGCTGCAGGGCAACGTTCGTTTATGTAAAAGATGTTCCTACTGAAAATAAAGAAACAAAAGAAGTTCATTTACAGAGGTGCTTTTATTACCCCAGCAGCGAGCAGAGGCTGAGAACAATATCTAAACAGAGGGACAGTGTGACCTGGTGACCTAGGTGACCTATCCATAGCACACACGGATGGTTTTAAGCTCAGAAGTTTGGGATATGAATATTGCCAGACGAGTTGTTGGGGAAAACCTCCTGCAGCAGGAAGCAGCAGCAGAAGCCTCTGCTGCTCCCCTTCAGCCAGCTCAGGCTGCGGGCGAGCGGTGCGAGCACTGCCCACCACACTGCTGCCGAAAGAGCTCACGGATCCACGGGAGGGGAATACCAGGTGGCAAGTGAAGGGAGCTCAGAGATGATGAAGTGAACTGGTTTTCTGTATCCAGGATGCATAGTAAAGCAGCAGTCTTAATACTTATCCCCTAGCATTAAGCGTTACATTGATGGAGTGACTGCTTGGTCAGAAGCCATCTGCTGTTTCCAAGAGCAAGAGCCTAAAAGAATTCGCAAAGCTGGCCATCAAGACGGGAGAAGTTGCACTTGGCTGTGGGTCTTTTCACGAGGCACCAGACCAGCAACAACACCGAGGTGCCAAATAAACCTGGTTTTCAAATGAATCAGAGCGCAGGAGACATCCTGCTGCCCTGGGTGACGGGGAGTGACATTTGCTCACAGTAGCTGCCCTTGGAGACGGGATGAGGTGCTAGGGGCCAAGGCACCCCAGGGGCTGTCGTGTCCTGCAGCGGCGTGGCACCAGCAGCACTGCTGGTAGGGAGGGGCAGGGGTGCAACAACAGCCCCTGTACCTTCAGGGTAGGTCGGAGAGGGTAGAGTATGGAAAGAGGTCGATGTGCTTTTCTCTGAACAACTTCCAAACTGACTTACGCCTCTCCACCAACCACCTCCATGTGCCCCAGTCTGATGGCCTCTAGTTTCGGAGCGGCAAACACATCGTGTGGCAGTGGTCTGAGCTCCGGAGGCTGGAACATCATGGGCACCCCTGGTGTGTCGCACAGCATGCTTTAATTGCCACAAGTGCTCAGCCATGGAAGGACAGGCTCGGGATGCAGGTGCACACCGTGACGATGGCCTTTGCCGGATGCCGAGGGCATTCGCTCCCTGCCACGCTCTCATCCCAGGCAGAATATACGGCAGCATTTAAAAGTGACACCGAGCCTTGCAGAGCCGGCGTTATGCAGCCCCAGAGCTGACACCGAGATAAGAGCCCAGGCCACAGGTAGGAAGATGGGCACCCTCTCAAATTTCCAAGAAGGTCAAGGTGGGGGCGGTGCGAGGTTGAGAGGCAGGACAGCCTGGCAGGAGCAGCCAGGGTTGCCTCTCTGCTGCCACTCCCCTGGCATAAAGCAGCCAAATCCCTTCAGTTGTCAAACGTGCACTATGCTATTGTTAATGATGCTATTACTTACCATATGTTTAGCAGTATGGCTGGATTTATTCTGCTTATCCAAATGCGGGATTGAACATTGTGGTGTAGCACGCGGCCTCAGGCTCAGAGGGGTTTGAACTGTGGAGAAAGCAAAAGCTATTGGAGAGGAGGAAAAATGGTAGTTACTTAACAAGGTCAATAGCATAAATTCTTATTCTGTTTACTTCAGAGAGCACAGAAGCTGGTGTTTACACCCTGTTTCTGTTAATTACTTTCAGAGTAGGCTGTAAAGTCATTTGCTCTCCTACCTAAAAGTGTGCTTTATGCTGCTAAAAAGAGCTTCCAGCCATTTCACCCAGCAATGACTACACTCTGTGGACAGATAAACTGATCCTTTTATATCATCATAGATGAGGTCAAGCTATAATATTCAGAGACAGTGCTTGCAGGACCTGGAACATTGGTGCAGCCACTTGAAAAAGTAAAGGTTATTTGTAAAATTAAGATTCAGGCTCACCTTTTAAATTTGCCAAAAAATTTGGGTTATCCAGTGAGAAGAGCTTGCTAAGAGGTGGCTGGCTCTGGTGTATCTCAAGCAGAGGTGCTCAAAACCTGCAGCTCCCATCGATTTCATATAAACCTGTGTTCCGCATGTTCAAAAAGCCAGGCCTGGTAACTGCTGAAAGTAGCACAGTGTTCCAGAAAAACTTGTAAATAAAGTCTTACTAAAAGTCGTATTTGTTTGAAAGAGAAATAAGCCCAAGAATTGCCTTGTTCCCTTTGCCTTGCTGCTGTGACACAGATGTTAACACCACCTATCTAACCCATATGATATCCCCATTGGATTCTTACCCAGCACAACCACTTTAATTCCCAAGGTGTCTTATTACCCGAGCTTGCTCTGGTAACCGAGTACTCCCAGCTTAGAATAACCTGCAGATGTGGCTGCTTTTACAGAAGAATGCAGCACACCAACCTCTTTTACCCCGCCAATGTCATATTGTGGCTCTTCTTTAATCTACCCAAGAACAGCTCCAAATCCATCACCAGCCCAAATTCCTATTTTTATTCTGGCAGGCCTGCTGACAATAGTTGACAGAAAGGAAACATCTTCCAAAATTATCTTAAAAATACCATTTTATTGTGAGTCCTTAATAAAACCAGTAAACCCAGAGCTTGTATAAAATGCAAATCCCAGATGATTTGCAATTTGACTGGATGACGTAGCGATGAGAAAAGCAAACAGGAAAAACGCAGAGTGGTAACTGTAAGCGTATTATTTTTCCAAAGCAGCAAGAAACCTTGCAGGATCTCCCCAGCTATTTAGCATCAAACATCCTTCAAGATACTGACTCATCTCAGTATAAACTGTACTAGTTCAATGCCCACCAACTACATCTTTACTGCCCTGGGTTTCTAAGGAAAGTTTTTCCCTGGCAGTAATTAGTGGGGCATGAAAATCAATTCTGATAATTCAAGACAATCTGTGATTGTGGAAGTGACAGTGCCTGGTATAACAAGGAATATGCTTTGCACTCAGGACAAGACAAACGTTTCCTTTGGCCACAACCACACTTCGTGATGCCGTTGTTTCAAATCAGACAAGTACCTCTGAACCCAGCCGTTACCTGGGACTACCAGGTGACACATCATCCCTGCAGAACAAAACACACATGCTGAAATCGGTGCTGCATGCCAGCTCCTTGCATTCACACCTGAGCCTGTCCCAAACTGCACCTCCCTGGCCATGTCCAACGTGGTGCACTTGGAGCATGCTATCCATCTACACGAAGAAGGAGGTGAAGATATGGCCCTCAATCCCTCTAATCCTCTGGTTGCTTCTGCTAACAGGGTGTAACAGCTCCACACTTGCCTATCAGTGCACTGACAATACACGGAACTGAATACTCGCCTCATGCAGAGTACCAACCCAAACCAATTCCAGCTACAGGCCTGGGAACACGGTGTCCCAACACACACTAGGTGACAGGGGAACATTACACACCTTGTTCGAGTGAATCTTCAAAACAGAAAGCCCATCAACTTCTTCAGGACCAAAAGGCACCTTGGCAGAAGAGTAGCCACATCAAGTACATTTGCAACAAGAAGCGTGAACAAAACCAGCAGGTTTCTCCTGGAAACAGCATCACGTGCTCTCTGTAGATAGCACTGTAATTCAGCAAAGCATCACTAGCCCGGCTGAGAGGCCCCTAGTGCACACAAGCACACTGCACAGGCAGCCCAACATTGCACCTAATCAATGGGTAATACAGGGGTGGTTCTTGCAGGGCCACATCTCGGTTAAAACAGAGAACGTGTCTTTTCCAGCACAGCTGCAAGGCCGAGGTGCTGCGTAGCACATACAAAACAGTAACTAACTGGATATCCCTTCCACTATGATCCAACACCGCGACCGTTTGCCAACAGCAGCTCACCAGTAGCCGCCTTCACCACTTTCACCTTTGCACACAGCGCTGCGGACGTGGGGCCGCCGGCAGGATGCTGAGTAAAGGAGCAGCAAGTCCTCAACCCGTTTGTAATTCTATTCTCAGCAGCAAAACATCCTCCAGGGGACCACGAGGGGAGCTGGCACCTTGCCTCAGTCCCCCCGTCCTCCTCGGCTGGCAGGACCAGCCTCTGACCGTGCTGCTCCAAGCTCAGCCCCGTTTCCCTTACAGCTAGGGTGCAAAAGATAAAAAAAAAAATGCAGGCATGAAGGTATCAGTGTAAGCAGAGAAATAGAAAACTCCCAGTTTTATGGAAAAGGGAGAGAACAGCGTTACGTGTAAGAAGGAATTTTAATAAGACATTTCCTCTGGGTCAAGCTCTAGAGCCCAGCTTAGTGAGGTAAAGGCAGGAGGAAAGAACAGTAACAGATGCAAAAGCATCTGGGACTGAAAACAACACCAAAAAAAAGAAAGAAAAGAAAAAGAAACATTTCAGAGCTTAAAGTAGAAACTTAAGAGCAGCAGGCTGTTCTTTAGTAAACCCACTGCTTTGATCTGGCACAGCTCTGCCTATGGGTGTGCTATCCTGAGCATTTCAAAGAAATCTCTTATCGTTGTGTACCTGCCTCAGAGAAATCATACCAGTGACGGAACAAAAAGGTTGATTGTTATTTTAATTGAATTTGTTTTCAATTTATTTTCAAGCTGTCTGGGGGAAACCTTTTACACGTGCACTGTTTGATTTGTTTTTAACTTTGGTTCCATTATCCTAATAATGAAGCTTTTAAGGCATTTTAAGAACCCTGTTTGTCAAAAAAGTTACTCCCATTGATCAGATCAATACCTACGAAAGCACCTGAAAGCAGGAAATAAATATGGATTTTAAAAAGCCAGCGTTATTTTACACAACTTGGGGTTTGTTGTGACCTCAGAAGCTCAGCATGAATAGCTGGCTTGGTCTCTGCCAGCATACACAGCCATGAGCTCATGTGCCAAGGGATTATTTTCCAGCATCCTTTAATGCAGGCTACCTGCATGCGGTCTCTTTTTCAGAGGTGCTGAACACTGCCAGCTCACGCTGCTCCCTGCCTTAAGCTCCGGGCCAAACCAGGGCAGAAGGGCTCCTTGAACGAGATTAACAGCAAAGCCAAGATTTGCGCTACAATAGGTTAATTAGTTTTCCAGGTAGTTAGCTAACAGTTCTTTCTGATTTTATACCAACCAGAAGCGTATGACCTGTGGAGCTGCAGGAAAGGGCACGCTGCATGCGGATAAGGCTGTTGGGCGGCTGTGCTCCTCTCCTCTCCTCGCTGACTCCAGTGGGCTTTGGGATGGGTTCCTGAACTACCACGGCTCTTCTTCCTGCGCCAGCTCCTTATGCTGCCCTGAAAGCATAAAAGGATCCCTTAATCCCCCGCTCGGGCCAGCGGCATCCTCCCACGCGCAAGCAGCCGCTCGCTGCTGCACCGGCCCTTTTTGCAAATCAAGTTCTTCTGCGAGCCCCTTTCTTCCAGGTCCACTCGCAGCCTCGCTACCCGCCTCCCTCTCACCCTTCGAATATATCAAATTAGGCAAAACATCCTATCACACAAGAAATCAAGGGGGTTTTTGCTTCTTTAAAGTGTGCTTTTGTGTTCAGACAAAAAGGGTTACAAGTTGATCTTCTCACGTCTGAGCTTTCTTCTCCAATTGATACACGCTTCATTTTTTGGAAGATATTTGGAGCCTTTAAATGCTTGGAACTAGTTTTCATTAATAAGATAAAAGCCTCAGCTAATCTAGTGATGGCCTTCTTCAGTGCGGTCTTAGCCCAATGAATAGCGGAGGTTGCCGGGTGCAACAGCAGTGCCTTACACCCCGCTCTCACGTCCATGCCGCATTTACAAACGAAACTCGCCACTTCTTTCCCGTGGTGGCCAATCAGCTAGGTGCCACAGACAGACTCTTTCTGCATTATCATTTCAGAGGAGATCTATTAATTTTTCTGACCATGAAATTTCTTGGAAAGCAGAAATGAAAGAACCAAAATGAGTTGTCCTTCCCTTTCGTCTAGCCCCGACAAGGAAACAAACTGTCAACACCATTATTTTTTAAAACATCATTTTGAAATTAAAAATTGAGTTGGTTTTTAGAAGATGGGACAGTTAAAAATTAAAGAACAGGGAACCAGACTAAGTACTTTTTCCAAGTACAGAGGATTTCAGAACAGAGTACTTTTTCCCAGTACAGAGTGTTTCTTTTGGGCCACTAAACCAGGACTGTCATTCCACCTAGCCAATTTTTCAGTTTTACTACTGACCCAAAACACCCGCTCAGCTCTGTCTTCCCTGAGTGGCAAGGCAGAAGTTTTAATAATCTGAAGAGGAATCTATTTAACTCAAGGTGCTGCAGGAAGGACCTGTCATTATGACGTGTTTGTTCAGCACAGAGTTCAGATCTTAGCTCGCCGCGAGACCGTACCGCAATTCAAGTAACGAGAACGCCTTACGGCCGCGGGAGTCATCAGGCTGCGCACACGGGCAGGCAGGAAAGCAGACATGCTAACGCAGGTACAGCGGGGCAAACAAACCCGGGGGATGACACCAAGAGAGTTCACCGGAAGACAGGGGAGGCTCTCAGAGTTGCAGTAGCACTGCTGTAAAGCCGTGCCAAAGAGCGACCGCGGTTCATGTTCTGCATCGAGCGAGATGGGTGGAAGCTGGAGCTGCCTACCTGTGCCCCGGAGCAGGTCTCGCCACGCGCCTGCCCGCAGGGACATGAAAAACAGCTCCAGCCTCTTTTGTAACAGGTTTTTCGTATTTCCTCATGGAAGCAGAGGAGTGTGTCTAGCATGTCCTTAGACTGCACTGCCCCTACCTGTATCGAGCAGCACTTTCCTGTTCAGGCAGTCCTGCTGGGACAGATAAAAGCCTCAAGAAGTATTAGATAAGCAGGAGGAAGCAGCCTGGTCCAACGTAAATGCTGCTGTCATATGTGGGTCTTTTGAACATCTATTGCTAGACCTGAGGGAGTAACTCCATCAGCTGGCATCAGCCCTTGGTCCTGGCCCGCGTGAACCTGTTGCCAGCAAGCCCAGTCTCTGCCGGGGCATATCGGTGCGGCTGGTGCCAGCACCAAACAGAGGGTGGAGCCCTGACACCCTCATGCAGGTCTGGAGGAGCAGGGACATGTCCCACAGCCATCCAGGGACCCCATCCTATACCCCAAGGCTTTGGTAAACCCCAGGGTGAAGGTTTGGTCAGTCAACAAGACCCATGCCATCAACAGTCATGGGCTCGGCAGTTTAGTCCACTGCCTGGTGTTCGTGCTCCGCCAGCTGGAAAACCTTCATGACTCCCCTCCTCGACCACAATGAAGGAGGAGGACATGTAGTGCTGGCCTCCCTGGGCAGGCACTGTCACTGCCCTGGCCCCTCGACCTGTGCACAGGGCACGGCCACAGCCCCAGTCCTCGGCTTGGGGCCAGGAGGGGCACGCCTGCACACCAGCCTCCCCCACTGTCCTCACAGGCTGCGGGTTTAGGTGCCATCGCTGTTGCCCTCCCAATTCTGCTTTAATTTCTCTTCCCTGCCGTTCACAGTAGTGAACAATGATGCATTACAATTTCCAGGTGCCTAAGGCTCGGAGAGCTTTCCTAGATATAATCAGCAGAAAAGAAGGATTTTGCATTGAGAGCCAGTGCCAACATCCCTGCAGTGATAACCATCCCTGTATAATTAAACCGAACATTTCATAAAATGTCATCTCCAAGCAGCATATTTGAGATTAAATAATTTTTTTTTTTTTTAATTTTAAAAAACACATTTTCAAGATCAAAAGAAGAGAATCATAATTGGGATAGGGCGGAGGTGGGGGAGGACAGTGTGACAGCCCCAAGAAGTATTACTATTATTATTATGAGGCAAAGTTTGCTAAAATGCCAACTGCTCGCCCACAGTGAAAGGAAGAACCAGTTTACTTGTTAATCGCCTTAATTAATTAACTGGCATTGTCCTGGATTTCCTGAAGCTGGGTTTACTGTGGGAATCAATTTTAAAGAGCTTCCAGAAAGAAAATTTAGATTTCTGCTTAAAGACTTTAGAGATTAGTAAACAAGAGCCTGCTTCCAAAGCATTTGGACAAAGCCACAGCCGTGGTTTATGGAAATACAGCCTCTTTGCCCACAGAGCCTGTCGTGACCAGCTATATTGACCTACTGCACAGCACAAACTTCCCTGAATTAATCCCTCTTTGAACTACAGCAGCCCTGTTAGAAAAACACCCCACCCTGATTATAAAACTGGCAGCGAGGCAGGAGCTGACGTCGCCGTGATGTGCTGCACCAGGGACCAGCACCACTGAAACCCCTGCTCCTTTCCACCCCCGATCTGTTCCGTTCCGTACCCCACCCACCGCTGGCCTTTCCTTCTGCTGGGATGAAGGGCAATTTGGCAAGCCTGTACAAGCGTTTACAGATGGTGACTGAGTTTTCATTACCAAGGCTGTGATCTTCCAGACTTTCTTAATTAAATGGGTATGAAACAGGCCCTGAGCTATCTCATGGTCCTCTGAGGCTACTCCAGTTCTCAGCATGCTTCTCAAGCTTGGGACAGAGCTGCACCCAGTGCAGACATTAGGGCAGCAACCTGTTCCTGAGAGTCTTGTTAATATACACAATTACCTGCTCTTACCTTCTGACCACAACATCACGTTAGACTTTCTCCCACCCAACCTGTGCTCCAAGTCTCAACTTCAATTGCTGCTTGCAGGGTTAGCGAATCCCACCTGACCACTGATCTCTGCGTGGCTGTACCAAAACGGACCTTCAAGTTACCTGTTACAGGGAATGGTAACTATGAAAGCACACACACAGGTTTTCACATCTTGGACTTAAGCCTTCTCTTCCCGTGTTCATCAGGAGGGTTAGCAAATCCCACTGTGTGCACCTGACCACTGATCTCTGCGTGGCTGTACCAAAACGGACCTTCAAGTTACCTGTTACAGGGAATGGTAACTATGAAAGCACACACACAGGTTTTCACATCTTGGACTTAAGCCTTCTCTTCCCGTGTTCATCAGGGCTTGCTCTTTCCTGGAGCTCTGCAGAAGACGGGGATGGTACTCACCCTAGTACAGACTTGACCCATCGAGGCCTGGCACCCAAAGTGTCCTTTGTGATCAACGGGCAGAAACAGAGGCTTTTAGGGTTCATTTCATCTCACCTGACTTACACATCTACATTATGGACAATGAATGACACCTGGAAAGTATCAGTTTCCTTCCACTGACTGCACTAGAAGCTGCATGTGTCCAAACTAAGATGAACACATCTACGTCAGGTTAGATGAATCTCACCCTTTGAGACTAAATAATACACTGCAGATAAATATGGCATAACATGTATGACCTTCGTAAAGTGCTTCAGTAGTAAAACACCCACCACATAAATATGGAAGTGCATACTTTAAATAATGGATTTTAAGTGCTAATTTTGATGTCACATTCTGCTCTTACATGCATGTAACAAGACAAGAGGGAGTAAGGGGTTTGCCCAGCTCAGTCCTTGTAAAGAATAGCTGGGTAGACTCAGACCTTCAAAAGAGAAGCGCATGGAGATGGTTATTCCTCCTCCTCCAGAGTCAGCACCAGAAAATGGGAGGGAAAATGCATCCCTCTCATCCCTTTTTGCAGGAGAAGATCACAGCCTAGCAACACTTTTCTTCTCTATTTTCAAGGAGTGGCTCATTTGGCAATGGCAAATTTTTTCTTGAGAAAACTATATTCCATGGAAGAAGAGCTCAGCAAATCCTCCCAAAGTCTCAAAGAGAAAGCTGAACAGAAAGCACGCGCAGCCGTCTTCCATCGGCTTTTTCTAATGTGCAAATACAGCAGTCCCCACTCCTCCTGGCAGGAGCAGAAGAGCAACTAATGAAGCAACACTGATCTCCCAAAAACAGAGACCTCAGAAAAGTCAGATGGAAAAACTGCTGCAGCTGACATGCCATGCTCACAGCTCCTGCCAGGTAATTGCTTTCTTCCCCTGCCTGGCGCTCTAGAGAAGCTGCAAGGAAACTGCCAAGAGCTGGTGTAGGGGAGAGGGAGGTTTTGCAGAAATCCCTGCACTTCTCAGCTCCTGAACTGCACATCCATGTAGGATTGAGAGCGAGATAGCTTTCTGTGCACTGGTGTCTGGTTTGGTATGAAACGGTGCTGAACATGGGCATTTACAAAAGGGGGAAAAATTTGGACAACAGAAGCACCATCAGCTGCAGAGAAATTTGGTGAGACCTGAGGAGGGAAAAAAGACACAGTGTGGAGGGAGTGGGGAACAGAGGGATTAAAAAAAACATAGTTTTTGATGGGGGAAATCAGGTTACAGTGATGGGTGCTGGGTATCCTGTCCCCACAGTCAGGGCACAATCACTCAGCCTGAAGGCGCTCGAAGTCTTTTTTCACCAGGGAAAGCTCTTCTACTCATTACTGAGCCCCCGGGCTAGATGGTACCTGAGTAATCCCGCACAGCAGAGGAAGTTGCTGCTGGACAATTAGCAGAGCTCTCCAGCATCACGGGGTTTACCTGACTTCATCCCCAGCAATATCAAGTTTCACCTGACAGTTTGGTCTTTTCTCTGCAAAAACACTCCAGTACGGACAGAGACACGCGGGTAAATCGAGTGTTGGCCCACTGCCCAGGCCAGTGTTTGGTTTGGCTTTAGCAGTTCGGCTGACACACACATCTTCCTTCGATTTCCTTTCCCTCGTGTCCCCTTCTCCTCCTGCCCCACCGCTTTCCATCACCGCTCAGCCCCCTGTGCACACTCTCCGTTCACGGAAAGGGCTGCGTTTGCTGCTGCACTCCGGCCGCACAGACCCCTGTGCAGCCTGTGCTGTGCCTTACTGTGCAAGTTATCACACACACACAAGAAAAAGAAAATCAATAGGGCTACTGAGTAGGACGCACTAGACCTGACTGGAAAGGGCAAAACAGCCCAGTGATGATGTAGTCATGGCACATCCAGCTTCTTTACATGGCCACGTAGCGCCCCTGTAGCAAGGACCCGGCCCATTAGACCCACTCAGCCACTCTCTCACCTTTGTAGCCACCAGTCATGGATAACCTGTGCCATTAATCCTGCTGCCAGTGGAGCTGCGGTGAACCTGCCCGCTGCAATGCTGTACAGCGGCTCGATATCCTGCACGAGAGCAGGAACCTTCTTAACGGACTTCTGCAGCGAGTGTGGCAAACGGGGGTGTTCTCAGGCACATATATCCTAGTGAGAGGTAATGAACAGCACTCCCATAGCATTTTGCTAATGACCTCAAACAGACTGAAGAGTTCAGCTGGGAGGGGTGGAGGTATTTTTGGTTTGTTCTTTTGGGTTTTTTTTTTTGTTTGTTTTGGTTTTTTTTTTTGGTAAGAGTTTGATGAGCTTTCAGAATCCAATATTTCAGAGCTTGCTCGTTGCTAATTAAGGGTTAGTATACTAAATTAGCAGTAAATTAACATTCATTTCTCTGCTAGTACACTAGAGCTGCAGGAAATTACCCAAATTATTCAGGTAGTGACATCCATCACTGGGTAGAATGACTGTAGCTTAAACAAGATTTAGTGCTACTCCGTAGCTAATATTCACAGCTGCAGTAGCAGAGGCAGGCTCCCTCGTTCACGGTAATTTTGACGGCACAGGCGCCGAGATAGGGTAAAATGTTCCTCTGAGCTGTTGATTATTGGGGCTACAGGACATGACAGGCCACGCATTGCCGACAGATTGCTGCACGCTTGGGGTGCAAACCTGGGGGGGTGGGGGGGCACCTGGCTGGTGGCTGCGAGTGACCAAATGCTGCTGTAAAATTAAAATATCACCCCAAAAATATCTCTGTGCAGTTGCTAGGGATAATTGATGCTGGTGCAGCATTACTTCAAACCAGTCGTAAAGCTCCATCTGTAGCTGCAGCTCTGTAGACATTTCATAATTATGTTTAATATTGCAATCCCCTATTTCCAGGGAGGATTTGAGGATCTCTGAGCATTTGTCTAAGTGATGAGCATTTTATCTAGGGCTTAGGAGCTTACCTTCCTCCCTGGGGGAACAGGAGTTGCTGACTGCCTTCAGAGCCCTCCCTCACCTCCTTTTAGGTCAAACCCAACTCAGCAGCCCGAAGAGCTTATCACCAGACAGGCTTTTGATGGTCTAGCAGAGATGTGGTGGGCACCTTACTGCAGCCATGTGCCCACATCCCAGCAGAGACCTTCCCCTATCCATCCATCCTCAAGGAAAAGGGTACACTTGAAGTGCTGAAGCCTGGCGCCTGCTGTGTTTGGAGGCCAAGTGGTACCCAGTTGATTTGGCACTGGGGAGGATTTGTACCACCATCACCCACCCTCCCCTACTGCAAACCACATCCTGCTTCTTTCCCCAGCTATCCATTTGTAGCACATCCCTCACAAGAGCCTCAAGGCAGCACATAACACTGACAAAGAACATAAAACTTGCCCAGTTGGACTTGCCCAGGCACTCTGTGCTTTCGAGCGGGCTGCAGGCAAGGTGTCCTTCCCAAGGGAAGGACTGTCCATGCCCTGCTCTTGCTGTAGTGCAAAGAACGCGTGCGGGGAGGAAAGCAGCAAAGGGGGAGATGGAGACTCTTGGAACAAAGTGCTGCTGCTTTCTTACTCACTAAGGACCAAAATCCCTTAGTGTTTGAGAAACTCTTCAGGATACCATTTTACCCTCAGCTATTAAGAGCAGAGCCACTTTGTGAAATGCATGTGCCTGAATAGACACAGTTACACAGACAACAGGACATGCTCCGTTTGATCACAAAGGACTTCTCGTGCCATCTGAAGCCTTGTGCAGAATGGCAGCAGGGGTCTTTACACTCTATTTTTGAATTTTCCAGCACTCAGACTGGGGGAATGAGCTGTTCTCCCCTGCAAATAGAGTCCCAGCCTAAAGCAGGCATGTTTTTAAGCTCATGGATGGAGATTTCAGATGCCACCACTATTAATTTTCACTCTTCTGGCTCTGTTCCTTGTCTGCTGCTGGCAATCACAGTGGGATCAAGAATGAGTCTCAAAACAGGAGGAAAAGACAGTTGTCTAGTTGTGCTTTTTACATTCTCACAAGCTGCCCAAAGCAGGGATGATAATGCATATCTTAATTAACTAAGGCCCTTCACAAACTGCCTGGGGCAGGTTTTTATAGATACTGGCTTCTGGCTGGACAACTGGCAGGCAGACTTTTACTGCCTGGAAACAAAGGCATTGCAAAAAGCCAGTAAGTTAAATCAATGTTCTATTAATTCATTTTTAAAGTCTCACAGGAACATAGTACTCTTTGTCCAAAAATGTTCCAGAGCTTTAACAGCTGCACTGCTAGCACGGGAAGCAGAACAGGATTCTCAGATGTCGATGAGTGCGGGGACATGGCTCGCTCCCAGTTTAAAATCCACCAGACTACATAGAAATCTGGTGTCAGCCTACTTCTGTCACCCAGCTTGCCCTTAAAATGAAGAATCACCAGATTGCTGTGCTGGGAAGAGCTACTAGCAGGAAAGAAGCAAATCTCTAGTTTGCAGGGTGGGGGGAAACCCTCAAAAAACACCATGGTTTGTGTCTCCCCTTTCCTTTTCTGTCATGGTACCGTGTCTGCAGGTATGTGCCTCGATGCTGAGCAGTGGCAGAAGGAACAAATCCCTTGTCACCACTTTCCAGCCACTCAGGGGTGAGGGGGATAAAAGAAGAATCCATTTACTTGCTCCTCGGCGACCTGCAATGGAGAATGAATTCTGCACAGCATTCTCCAGAGGTGCAGCCGCCATCTCCCCTCTCATAGGGATGAAGTTTGCTCCCCCTCAGCATCAGCCTTGCTCTGCCAGGCAAGGAGGGGAGGACAGCAGGCCACGAGATCTTTTCCAGTGCTGTTTATCCTTGGGGAGGTGGAAGGGGCAGGACTGCTGCTCTCATTAGGCATGACCTCATCTGAGCCCCTCATTAGCAGACATCTGCTTTACACAGCCCTTCCTGCAGGACCCAGTTACTGGGAGCCTCAGTGGAAAACAGCACTTCCAAATGCCAGTGACTGTTGAAGGGACCACGGAATAAAACCCAGAACTACACGAACAACAGACGAACAGAGAAACCCAGACGTATTACTGGGTATGGGAGCTGCGTTATGACGCCGTGTGGGGCAGGAAAACCAGCAGCTGGTGGCACTGGGGCACTCTGCGATGCAGTGCCTGCACCCCAACCTGGACCCATGTCCAACCCCATCCAAGGAACAGGAACCATCTCACCATCACCCCATTTAGTAATGCTGTTCCCCCGTAGCTCACGGAGCCCGCACGTAGGACTGGAGGACCGCAACCCCCGTTTTGCAGAGGGCTGAGGTTGCTGCAGCGACTTCCCTGAGCTCACCCAGGAGGTCTGAGCAGAGCCAAGAGCAGACCGCAGGTTTCCTGCGTGCCAAGTTACCAGCTCTCCATTAGGCTAAACTGTCCTACAAGCATAAAGCGCCTCAGAGCACAAATTTTGGGCACAGAGTAGGAACTGCACAGAGCAGAGCATCTGTGCCGGCGCCGTACCCCAGGCTCAGCCTGCTCTGACTTTGCCTGTCCATCTGTACCCTCCCCTTTTCCCAAAGGGCTCTCCCCAACCCAACACCACCGCACATTCTGGAAGGATTTCCATCCCATGGGTATTTCATACGTGTTTTTAACTTTCCACATTTTCAAAAGGAAATTTTAAAAAGCCATGAATGTCTTGGAATGACAAATAACGTATGCTGTGACACTGGAAAACACGCATCTTATTAACAAAAGCTGTGGAACTAGTCTGTTTCAGGGACCAAGTCAAAGTGCCAAATTTTTAATGCTGTTTACCAAATCAAACAGGCATTCTGCAGTCCACCTGTTCCTAGCGCTGCCGACTTCCCGATAGCCATTTTCTGAAGCCAGAGAAATAATTACTAGACCACTTTATTGATGGCAGCTGGTTTGGAGTGAAAAAGTCCAAAATGTGCAATAATTAAAGACTGTAAAGGATGCAAGCTATTAAAAGGACAAAGAAACTACAACAAACCACTCCACCATGGCCAAATAGATACCTTCCATGGGAAGCAGATATCCTTCCTCCAAGCTGATGCATTCACAGTCAACTCACAGGGAAGTCAATAAAGATGGAAAGGGGGAGAAAACGCAACAAGACAAACTTCTACACTTACTTTTTTACCCAGGAGTTATAGCCCAGCCCTTGTCGCTAGTGCAGGATGCAAAGTACTCGAGTGAAGCAATGGCCTGGAGACCAACCTGCACCAGCTGCTCCAAAAGACTCTGTAAAAACCCATAATAAAGGATTACGCACCAGTATGCCTGAGGGAGAAGTTGTGTTTAGCGTATGGCCGGAAGTACAAAGGATGGAGCTCCCGCCCGACGTACTGTAGATGATATTGCTAATCACACAAACGATGCCAATCTGTCAGTCTCAATATCCTACCTTGTGGCAATGAGTCCCACAGGCTAATTAAAACTTAGGTTAAAAGTGCTTCCTATTAAAGCTGTTCAATGCGCTGACTTCAGATTTAATTTGATGTCTCTTTTTCTTATCCAAGAGAGCCAAAAGTCATGGCATTGTTGTTTTATTTATATCCATCATAGCCTGTCTCTCAGTGGCACATGCCATGTATTGTTCTCCCCAAAATAAACAGACCTAACCTTTGCAGTCTCTGCTTGCATGCAAATCTTCCTCCTGAAGTATTTTCCATGCCTCTGATTAGGTTTGTTGCCCTTCACTGAACCTTTTCTATTTCCTGCTCTATCATTTTTTAATTAGGGTAACCAAACCAAACATGCCTCTCAAGGTGAGGCCACGTCACCATCTCTAGAACAACACTGTCATATTTTCAGTGTTGTCCTCTATTCAGCAAATTAATGTCATGCCATTTCATATTTATGCTTTGCTGATCACTGCTCAGACCCGAGCAGATGTTTTCAATTGAGCTTTTCAAGATCTTTTGCTGTTTTGAAGCTTACCCCATTAGAAGACCGACTGTTCCATCCAATTAATAGTAACTTCCTTTCACTCCCATTGCATTTTTCTATCAGTATTTTGATGATTAATGTAGCTTTGGTAAATGTAAAGGAAACTCTTTGATTACATTTCGGAGCATCAAATTTCACCAATTTGTTATTTACTGTCTTTTTCAGATTGTGATAAAATACCGGGTACAGGGTGCCTACCATACAAATGAGCATTTATGCAATTAGAAACTCTCCACGGAGATATGATTTTTAAAGAATGCACGTATTATAAATAAAAGCCTAATTTATTTTTAAAGCATTTTGGAATGTCAAACCACCTTTCTGCACTGGCATCACAAGCCGACAAAGCGGGAGGGAGGGAAGCAGCCCGTCGCTTCCCAGGGTGTGTTCACACGTGCAGCACCAAGCCAAGCAAACCCGCCTCCTCTACCTGCTGGAACACAAGGGTGACAAAAGGTGAACGTGGCAGTCTTCAAAGGGGTTTTAAGCAACACAACGTCAGGAGAGGCTTCATCGCCCTACGTACCACACACTTCTACAGCCTGTGAAGAGAAACACCCCGCTCAGTGAGCATCAGACCACATGTGGTTTCTGAATGCAGAATGTCTTTTTATAATGATATATTCATGTTCACTGCCATCCTTCAGAGACTTCCTGGGGGGATGCTTTTCCCTCACAAAAAGAAAAAAAAAAGGCGTTGAATTACTTTAGTGGGAATCAAGTTTCTGAACATCCACAGGAGGAAGAAGAGAGATGAAGGGAATCTTCAGCAGTTTCACACCTAGAGAGAAGCCCCTTCTCAAGGATTTAGATAGGTATGTTCCTACTGGAGAAATATTCCTTAAGTTCTTGGAGCAGCCTCGGACAGGAGGCATTTTGCCCTTCAGATAGCTGAAGGGCTCGCCTCCAACCACCACTTAGCGCAGTGGGTTTTGGCAAAGGCTTCTGTGATGTTAGTAATTACAGGAGTTGATTTTAAGAAACAATAATAATAATCCAAAAATCCCCAGCATACAACATACTAAGTTGTCACAAGTTACTTCTTTCTAATGAGATATAGGACCAGAGAGCCCAGAAGCATAGCTGGGTGTTATTTTTAAAAGCTGTTTTTCTGCCGGTAAGGAAAAATCATCACATTTTCCAGAGATCAGCTGTCTAGAGCAGAAAAATGGCTACTTTCCTTTTAGGACAAAAACAATAGTTTCTACCTCAGCTAAAGAATCCCATCTGCTGGGGGCTCTGAGTCATCAGCTTATTAGCAAAATTGTCTGAGAGAAGCATAAATCTGATTTGCTCAGAAACCAAAGCTGGAGCGAGACAAAAAAATCAGTGTCTGCCACTTCCCCCTAAATCACGCTCTTTCTCTGCCTCCAGTTCATCACCACCGATGACCGGCAGTACCTCCCGACCCGCTGCTGGACAGGCGCTCCCCCAAATCTCCCGCACCATTCCCCTTTCGCCGCGAGGCTTTGGGCCAGCCCCGAGGGGTCGTTGCTCCTCTCCCCGGCCGGCAGTCCATCCACGCACCGCGATTTCTGGCTGGCAGCATTGATGCCGCGATTCCCTTCTGGCCACATGTACAGAGCAACCCCATTTGTTTTGCTTTTTCCTCCCTCTGCCCCTCTTTATCTTCTGAACATAATACACTGTCAGAAACACGCACCGGTCTGTGCCTTCAACGGCTGTTGCCGCTCGGCAGCTCACTCCCTGCCTCTCTCTTAACGGCACATTTCTCCCCTGCTTTACGCTGAGCCATTACTACTTGGATGACCAATGCTACACACTTCTGGGGTCAGGCACGAGATTGTAAGTTTGCCGGGGTTAATTTCCGAGTTGCTTTTTTGCTGGTGCTTAGACACGCTCTCTTAGTAAATCATCAGAGCTAATGGGGGAGGGAGCCCGAGGAGGACGACGGAGACATAACTTCACAGGCTGTGTTTATAGCTCTTTATTCTGTCCTCCGTTCCAGCCTGTCATCTGGGGAGGCGGCACATCCTGATCTCTACCAACACAAGATCAAAGCCTTCCAGGGCTGTCAGAACTTTGAGCCTGTCCCTATCCCTATTTACATGTGTTTATTTTTAGTATTAGTATTAATATTAACTCATCTTGGCAGCACTTGAGCAGCACATGGGTAAGGACCCTATCCTACTAAACGCTGTACCTACACAAACCAAAACAACATCTCTCCAAAGAGCTCCCAGCCTCAGGAGAAGCTTGTAACAGAGATGATGTTTCCTCACGGAGAGGGTGGTGAGGAGCACTGGGACAGGTTGCCCAGAGAAGCTGTGGATGCCCCATCCCTGGGAGTGTCCAAGGCCAGGCTGGATGAGGCTTGGAGCAACCTGGTCTAGCGGAAGGCGTCCCTGCCCATGGCAGGGGGTGGGACTGGGGGGGCTTTGAGGTCCCTTCCAAGCCAAACCGTTCCATAATTCTATGAAATGCTGGACTTCATTCAGGTCGATTTGGTGTAAACAGAGACATACTGCATAGGCCAGGTCATAACAGGAGTTTATGGCCCACTTCTGTTATGGTGAGACAGAATTAGGCACGCAAATGTCTTTGATGAACCGGCTGTCAGTCCCCACGCACCTCATTTTCAGTAACAGCCAACACTCACTCCCTGGAGCAGCAGCACCCCGATAATGTTAGTGCAGGGCTCCGCACAGCAGTGCCTCGTTTCAAGGGACACAGAGGGACAGTTGGGTCCCTCATGGCAACCCGCACCAGGAACCTGACAGCCCAGTTCATCAGACCTTGAGGTACCCAACTACCCCAAAAAGCAAAGTGCTCAAGTACCTGAGGGATTTGGGAGCTCTTTCATTTTGGCAGAGCGATTCCCAAGGTGCAAGATGTCACGGGCACAGAAGCATCATGTTCACAAGTGCAGAGATCTGCTTGCAACCTCTTCTGTGATAAACGGCACCAAAGGAGACGTGTGCCAAATGCAGTTGGAGTTTTACGGTTGTTCCTTTACCACCTCTTTGGATTTTGTTTAGTTCACTTCTGCAACAACAGCTGGGAGCAGTATTTCCTTCAAATTACAGAAAGATTTAGTGTTATCTTAATGTGATACAAGCGTAGCCTGAATTATATTTAGGAGGAAGCACAATATGTGCTAATGAATAATAGAGACTGTGTACAAGGGTATTAGCCTGTCTCTGACTGCTGCTGCTTGAGCCAGTTCTCACCTTCTTAATAGCATTAGTAATTTGCAATTGCTCTGCTACTCAACTGCCTCCTCCCAAGGGATCATGTTGGAAACATTCTCCATTTTGTACAGTTTCAGATGGAAAGAGGCACCGACTTCCACACACAGAGTGGAGCTGGAAGCCAGCTCAACTCTCCCCTCTGCTCAAGAGGATTGCAAAGCCAGCAGCTGTAAAACCCAGGGGTGCCCACATCCACCACCTGAAACCTGAGAGTTATACCAAGAGTTTGGGCTGAGGCTTGGCCCCAGCCTCACTCCAAATCCGGCAGCAAGTCCAAGATGCAGTCCTTGATCTGCCCCCTCGATTTGCCGCCTGCAGTACAAACGGACATTCTGCAGAACACTAACGTCTGTATCGCTGCTGCGGGCGGGCGGCTGGTGGAAAACAGAAGTTTAGTGTAGCCGACAGTAAACTGTCAGCTGCGATCAAGAACAGCACCAGTATGGTTCACTGATGATCTGAATTACTTCAGGGTGTCTTAGCAAACCCCTGCGAGGTATCACAACCACCAGAGGAACACATGGTTTTATGCAAAGGACAACATTTTTGAAAGATGCTACCAAAAAAAAGAAAACCAAACCCACTGATACAAATAGCTGAGAAAGTGCTAATGGATGTTCCTTTCTTTCTGCATTATTTATCTGTTGTAAATTACTACATAAACATGTTTTCTCCTACAGAAAGTCAAAAATACCGTATTTGACTTATCTGTTTAGGAATTAGCGACATGTGTCAACCAAATTGCTTCAACACTGGATTCTTCAGTTTCAGAAACTGTCAGAGGGCTCCTCTATTGAAAATAATCAATGCTTTTGACAGGAAAAAAAGAGGTAATATAGTGACTTACTTTGATACAACTTGACAGCTTTTTTTTTGACAGTGGTTTTCACTGTCAGTCTATTGGATTTGAATTTTAACTGGGGCCCACGAGAAATATGCTTTTGGTCTTCAGCACTGAATCTCTGCACTTCAAAAGGGCAGTGGGAGCACAGTACTTACCTGCTTTTTATTTGCCATTATCTATCAGTCTTCAATTTTAATTACTCATTTTTTAAAACCTTTCCCAATTTTTACACCCTTGAGATATCATAATAAGGCACATTTAAACTATACTTTGCTGCTCCCTTGGCAGGAAGGGGACATTTCATGCAGCTAGGCTTGGAAACAGAGCTATTTTCTAATGTCACTGTGGTTGGATTGACAGTTCAGTTCCATCAAGAGCTCATCTGTTCTGCTCTTATGAGACTGCAGAAACTTAAAAAGAAGTTATTAATATAGACTATGAAATATTTAAACACTTGTCCAGGCAGAAGCTTGTGAGGCTAAGGATGTCTTCATTGAAATTCCTTATACAAAACACATCTTTCCAGTGAGGGGGGGGAAGATACCAACAAAGGATCCGGATCTGAATTCTCACAGAACATGAACAAGGTATTTGAAAGAATCACGTCACTTCCAGCCAGGTCCTTCACCGCTGCGGAGCGGCGCTGCCCCACCAAAGAGGTGAGGAGCTATAGGCTCGCTGGCAGCAGATGCTGCCTTCTGACAAGGAGGAGCCAGGGGCAGGGTGAAGAGGACAGAAGAAAAGTCCTCGTTATTCTGTATTTTGATAATAGCCTCTTTCAATAATTACCATTTTGAGCAACTTCTCCCACCGAGAGGTCAGACAGAATCCACTTGCTCTGATCTAAATTGTCTGTTCCTGACTTCAATTTCCATGAACATTGTCATCATAAAATTTACTTTGTCTTTGATATAAATATGTGACCTTGTAGGGTTCGGTATCTAAATATTTATTTGTTTCCCAGCCTAAATTCACAATGTGATGTGAGAAAATGCTTTGGTATAACAGTGCTCAAAGAGACAAGGCTGCGAGATGACTGAAGGTACAAAGGTGCAGGAAATAAAAGGACTTGTATTCCCAACTCATCATTCCATATACCGCTCGAGACAAGAATCACATCCCGGCTTTTGATGTATTGTTGTTGTATATGCTGAGAGCTCGGTTATGTTTAAATGTAGTACTTCAGCTCCTTTGCTTAACAACACCTGATAACTTGCTTGACATCTCAAAGAGTTTCTTAAAATATTCTTAAACCTTTGGCATCCCTTCCTGCCCTGGGCTTCATGAATAAAACATTTATCCAGTCAGCAGCTTTAGCGAAGAGGAACAGCCAAGTTCCATCCATCAACGTCAGCAGCTGAATTACTGAGTGATTTCAGATCCTTTAATAACTCTGTTTCTTTATGACTCTGTTGGTAAACAACCAAATAGTGCTGGCACCTGGCTTTCAGTGAACATGAATTTTTTTGCATTACCAAATACTACTAATAGAGCTCGTTGCCATTATTGTTATTTCAATAAAAAGATGTCTGCCATGCTGTCCACCTTCGTGAGAACGCACTGAGGTTTATTCTTGATTTCTTATGAAGGTCATCGAAAGCTACTCACATTAAACCTTCTGGGACTTCAAAAAAAAAAAAAAAGAGCAAGTATAAATAGAGCCTTTACTTCACATATAATGTGCTTCATTTATCATTGGGATCACCAAGTAGTAATACACTGCCCTTTTTGTAAGGTTGTTAATAGAAACTAAGCATTTTGGGGTGAAAAACCAATGAGATAAAGCTGCTGTTGTTGTAGAAGTCCAAAGAAGCTTGGAGATCCAAGTACTATAAAGAAATTGCCTACAGAGATTCAAAAGGAGGTTCCTGGTTCGAGCGTCTGTGCTGGGGAGGGGGAGGAACGGGAAGAAGAAAAATCAGAGCTTCCTGAACTGAAAACCTAGCCAGCACAAATGTCCAAGCACATTTGGTTTGAATTAAATGGATATTCAAGATAAAAATCATTTCAAAGCACTGTGCACTCGGAAAGGCTTTTCCACATACTTGGATACAAGCACTGGTTTAGCCTCTAACCAGGATATGTAAATGAAAGCCTCAATATTCAACCCTCTAACCTCTCATTCAGGAAAGCTATTCTTAGGCATGCAAGAACAACACTCTGAAGTTGAAAGGGTCATCTAAATAAGGATGACTGGCCAGGGTACGGCCCCTGGTCTGTCTCTATTCACCGGGGATTTATGCCTGGAACATAAAACAGCAAATACCCACAGACAGGCTGGGATGAGCATAACTTTGAATATCTGATCCTGCATAAATGAACCTCCCCAGCGCCAGGAGAGAAACAATTACCAGCATCAACTTTGCAGAAGATGAAAACCAAGAGAGGTCCCAGTAAGGAACAGAAGAGCATGAGCCTCCCTAAGCCCTTCTAGATTTTTGCCCTCCTCGAGCCCTTCGGGTGCAGCTGGGGTCACCCTAGAGACAGCTCTAGAGGGTGACAAGACCCTCTCCCCTCTGGGGAGACACCCTGCTCTCAACACAGCATCACCAACAGTGCCCAGGCCAGATGTGAGCAGCACAACCCGTGCAGAGACATCGGGGAGTTGTTCTCACCCCGATACACATTCCCAGCTGCAGAGCAGTAGGAAACCACAGGCTGACTGCACCAGAGGAAACGTTTTTCCCAGGCTTCTGCAGGTTTAAGTGAGCTCTGCACTACCAGTGTCAGGGGCACAGGTAGGGACCAGCAACATTTTCATTTAGAGGCATCTTAGAGCCTCTCCATAGGAAAATAAACAGACTCGTCAGTAAAATTACACCCAATTAAGCCACAGGTAAATAATTAAGCCACAGGCTTCAGTATTTAAGCACTTCCCAGTTGCTTGGATAAGTGAAGTGTCACTGTTATGGATTAAGCTTCTATAGTCTAAGTTTTCTCAGTTGCATCTTAAAAATAAAACCCAACACTTAGTTGTATCTAACTGGAGCCTGGCTCTGACTCCGGTGGTGAAACGCAGGCAGGTACCATTCCTGAGGAGTGCAAAGCAGCCCGTTCTTTGATTCTCAAGAAGGGTGGTGGCAAAGATTATTAACCATGAACACGCTGGCTTGGTGAAACAGAACCCCGCTGGCACGAAAGACTGGCTCCAGACCCTTCTCACACGGTTGGGTGGCACAACCACCTGCCAACCCTTGCACGTCATGCTGGCTAAATCCATCCTCTCTTTTTCCCACCTGCTCCTGGATATTCAGCTTTCATCCCCCTCGCGTCCTGCTCACACTGCCATCTCCCTGAAGGCAATCCCAAGCCTTTGCTGACCACTCTGGGGACCACTGCCACAGGACAGGGAGAAGATCCCCTCAAGATCTCCCACCAGCACGGAGCAGCCCAACAAGGGCAGGAGAGCCAGGAGCCAAGTGCGCTTTCCAGCGAGACGCTACATGTCCTGCCCTCCCTGGCAGAGGTCTGGGGGCAAATTCCCAGAAATCTGCCTCCCCAGGCTCAGCTGGAGTCTGGGGGTTCCCCTCGACCTGCTCCAACACATTCAGGGCTGGGCTCATCACGGATTTGAGGGCTGGCTTTTTCCAAGCGTCTTTCAAAATTTGCAATTCTTCCTATGCCCTGCTGAAGGAAAGACATAGGACTCAATGGAGGTCTTTGCACTGGCTTTGGAGTGACCACCAAAATTTCTAGTTTCAGCTTAAAAACAACCAACCAGTCAAAAAAAACCAAACCCAAAAAAAAAAAAGAGGCTCTCATCCTTAGAGCCCAAGCTCTGAAGTTGTAGATGCAAACTGCACATCACTTGTTTGAGACCTGCAACCTCTCCACCATAAATCGATCTCCAGAGAAATTAATTATTACTTGGGGGGAGGGGGGGTATTTTGTTTTGTTTATCTGTTTCAAAGCTGTGAATTACATAACCAGATATGTGGGTATCTGTTTGGTGGTGGCTTTCTATTTTTCTAAAGAAAAAAACCCAAAAAAAAGAAAAAAACCCACAACCAGAAACCCAGTCCCATCTCCCCTCTATTGACAGCAGCTGCAGCTGGAATGCCCCAGGCCAAAAATCATTTGTCTTGAATTTTAAAGAAAATGTCTTTTTTTCCCCCCATATCCCCACTGAAACATGTTTCACACTTAGCTACTGGAAACATACCCTGCAGACATTTACATCACAAGCTTTGTTATTATAAGTTATAGTAAAAGACAAAAGGAACAAGGTCTTGTAACCAGAGGGCAAACATTGCAACTGCTAATTCGTTAGGGGGTGACATTTCTGATAATGCTGCCTTAGCCGAGCTCCCATTCCATACAGTAACTTCATTAGAGCGTCCTATCACAGCACTTAATGGGAGAGATACACATCAACAGATCTATTACCTAAACCAAACAAAGATATTAGGAAACTTCTTGGGACCGAGCTGTATATTGACTTCTGGTCAGCATTTCCAGAGAATTTCATTAAATTTATGTCATCAAAAAAACATAACATACAGACCTTCTGAACAGGAACTCATACCAGCAGGAGTAACACAATTGTTTTTCCCCATGTTGTGATTTATCATCCATTCCATTCTACACGGACTGTCATTTTTCTTTAAATGTGTTTGATAAAAGAGTTCTTGTTCTACTAGGTCAGGTATTATTATTCACCACCATTACGTACCAACGGGCGCCAATGCCCGCAGCAGCTGCAGAGCTGTCACTGAAGATCAGAGTTGGTTTGCACCCGGCTGTTCCCTGCTGTACACTGGTCCCATAAACGGGGGGAGCAGGGGAAGGGGAATCAGTTCCCCATTCCCTCCCTGTCCCGAGGGGGATGCACGCACTCTCACAACTGGTATTGCAGCAGGAGGCTGCAAAGAGCAGAAACCAGCCATGCCTGCCCACAACACCGCCCACCCCAGAGATTCAGAGCTACATTAGCTCCCCACCAACCCCATCGCAGGGTTGTGGCGGCAATTGCCGGCGGCTCCGTGTCAACCTCCCCTCTTGCACCCCTGCCCTAACCAGCTTCCCTTGGACACTGCAGGGATTTGCAGCATAGCGGTGCCAGCGGCACAGCCATGAGCATGGTACGAGGAGTGAGACGTGACCCTGTACAGGGTACGGGGTCCCCAGTACCCAGACAGCGGCGGGGCTGGGGATCTGCCCATCACATCATCTGGGCTGGAAAGCGCTCCTGGCCCTGTGTCTGCGAGGTCAGTGTAGCCGAGCTGAGCAAAGGCAAGAGGCTCTCCTTGTACTTCTTGCCAGTTCTTAGATGTTCCCTTATCTGCTCTTAATTATCCAAGCTATTTTTGCACTGTTTCTCTCCCCCATCTCCTAATTGCCCGAACTTACTTTCCTGATGGTTTTCTGCTGAAGATGAATTTCAGGAGCTCAGTATCTCAGGCAATTTCAAGACGTAATTAACACCACCACTCCCCTCATTAGTGAGTGGCCTACTTTCTCTCCAGCAGTACCATCCCCCTAGACGTTTGGAAAAAGTCCTTATTATGCCCCTGTAGTTCCTTGACTAGCATTAACTCCTTATGCTTTGCAGGGGTCTCCTCTCCCTGCCTGCAAGTGAGAAAAACTGTCCAGAGTCCTCCTCACTCGCTGGTTTCCTTCTCCAGTTTCTGCACTGGGTAGCTTTAGCTCCTAGTCATGGACAAAGATCCTGTCCCAGCATGGAGTTATGTCCCTTTTTGTCATCCACCAGCAATCAGTGTGCACCTCTGACACTGCTGTAGGCACTCAGATCATAGACTCACAGAATGGTTTGAGAGGGAAGGGACCTTAAAGACCATCTAGTTCCACCCCCCCTGCCATGGGCAGGGACACCTTCCACTAGACCAGGTTGCTCAAAGCCACATCCAGCCTGGCCTTGGACACTTCCAGGGATGGGGCATCCACAGCTTCTCTGGACAAGCCATCCCAGTGCCTCACCACCCTCTCCATGGAGAATTCCTTCCTGATGTCCCATCTCAATCTCTCTCTTTCTGTTTAAACCCATCACCCCTTGCCCTATCCTCAGGTATCCCTAGATACCTGAGTGCCCCCATCCCAGAGGGTTTGCAATCGATACAGAGAAGACAAGGAAGGATGATCATCACCATGGAAATTTTGGGTACCAAAACACAAACACATACAGCCCACAACAATCCAGCTTTACAGATCAGTTGCACATCACCTTTTAAGTGCCCAAGCATATATCCTCCTCTCCATCTGGGATGAGTTTTTGACTTCAGCCATTTTCCCTCAGCAAGGCAAACTGATCTGACATAGTAGACTGGATTGTCCCATGTTCCTCTTCCCACAGTCCAACATCTTGGTACTGGTCTGTCCTACAAACCCATCACTTAGTAAGCAAAACCAAAGGCTTATTTCCAAAGCTAAGCCATCAAGAACTCACACAGGAGGCTAAACTTAATTGTCTGTGGCTGTAACGATATCAGATAACCCCTGCAGAGATACACAAGCAGACTTGGGAGATTAATATTTTCTTTGATATAAACTTTGTAGGATGCTCTGCTGTCAAAAAGTCCACAGAGATTACTTGTGTTGTAGTAGGTGGCACTTCATTTTCCAGAATCTATGACCCAGCAGAAATTACTGTCAGCTCCCTGACCAGCAGAGGGGTATTGATTCCCCTGTTACTACAGCAACCCATTAGTTATTAGATCGTGTCTCATATGCAGTGACTAATCTGCCTCGGCGAGGTCTCAGATTTTGACACTTTTTCATTCTAATCCTTAATTAGTTTATTTGATGCGGCCTGCACATTTTATTTTTATACTAAGTAGTTATTGAAAATACAGTCAAACTGAGCAGAGATCAAAGGAGCAAAACCAGTGCGCTGTCAACTAAACTAGTTATGCAAGATAAGAAGAAGGAAAAAAAAAAGTAGCGTGCTGTATCAAATGCGTAAGCCAACTTCACTCAACACTCTTCAAGTTCACAAAAATCAGTCCAGGAGACTCTCTCATCCCTAGACTTCACTTGAAACACAAGTTCCCCTTATATGTCACCCCCTTTTTCCAATGGTTACACCCAAAAATTAGCAAGAATTCACAAGCAACTTCATCAGCTTCCCCTGATACTTGGCTTCTCAGGGAGAAAGAGACTTTGACAGGAATCTTCCCTTTACAGCAAAATAACCAGAGACCAGACACAATTTTGTGGCTTATCCTCTCTGATGTTCTGAGCGAGGGTCCTATCAAAAACCAGGGCACACACCTGGAGTGTACCATACATCTGAGCAGTTCCTGCCTGCATGATGACCCAAACCTGGACACAGGAGCAGGCTGCGTGGCTAAGACCACTGCCTGCCCTTATTTAGACCACTTACATACCAGTCCCAGGTCTCTCCCTATAGACAGTCTCCAGCGTTTCATTCAGTTTCAAAAGTTTCAGATAGAGATGAACGCAAACAGACTGAAACAGAACAGATTTTGGAATTGCCTTGATCTATGTGATGCGGCGCGGGAGCGTAGGTACCTGCGTGCCAGCGTTTTTCTGCAACACACTCATTTTGATCCATTAGAAAATTGACCTGGTATGCTCGAAAAAGTGCCTTTTATTAGCCCAAGTAACCCATTTGTGTTATCATCCATCTTGAACAATTCCCTGGATGTTACTCACAGAACCATGGACCAGCTATTAAATCAAAACACTGTTCTCCAGAGAAATCTAACCCAGGCTCTAAGTGTGTAACAGCAAGAGCAGTCAAGTGTTCCACCTAAAAGCAGCTGAGTCGGGCATACCCTATTACCTAAATGGAAACCCATAGGCACAGTGGATTCAGTAGCAAACCTCGCAGTATTTGATTATATTAGGATATATTTCATTCGAGGTAGACAGAACCACTAACGAAATGCAAAAGGAGGTTTCTCATCACTCTTGGTGAAGATGTGGTAAAACCTTAAGGCCAGTCAAGATGCAGTTGCATCAATAAAACATCACTTAGACAATTCAAGGGCATTGGCATTTAGTACTGTTGAGCATACAGCTTGGGGGGGAATGTCACTGGCCAATAATGACTCAAGGCACAAAGTCATTGTTCCTCGTGCTCTTCGTTAAGAAGACAGGGAGTCAGCAGTGATCAGTGATTACACAGTAACAAGACTGCCCACTAGACAAACACACTTTCTGAAAGAGTACTTCACAATATCATGCAGACCAATTTCACCACCGACAAGACATTCAACTCAGCCTTCCTTTCCCATAAGCCTAATATTCTAGTTAGGACTAATTCAGCCTCACGTGTAAAACGCTGAGATCGGAGGCCACAATTTTAAGCACAAAGCAAGAATTAAATCTGTTCCCCATATTGCAAATCAGACTCCTAACTCCTGCGCCCCTGACTGGTTTGGGGAGTAAGACACGGTGCTCCTGTCCTCCAAGAACCTCCATTTCAACCCAATGCAGGCCAGAAGAAGCCCTCCTCCAAACCCTCTCCTATACTAAATGCCCTTCTCAATTTCTTCTGAAGTCAGTGGGAGCACAGTAGGTCCCCCAAACACCCTACGAGGTCACAGCTCTGAGCCCAAACGCCCAGCCTTGTTAAAACCGTGAGCTGAACACACGGCACAGTCATCCCCCTGAAGTCTGTTTTATTTAATTACTACTGTCAACTGTCTAAAAGGCTGTTAGGAAAGAAAGAATTTTAGGAAGGTGAGGTGGAGAAGAGAAGCAGTGCTAGTAGAGGAGGCTTACAAATGAGAAGTCTCTCATACACTTGAGCTTGGCGATGAATGAGAAAGAAGAGACACTGCAGCTAAGTACCAGCTCCCGACTCTTTATACACCATTACATACCCAGTTACCCACAAATAAAGCACATTCTGCGCTCCTCTCCACATAGTTCACTCCAGCATATGAATAATCTGATATGCCTGTAAGCAGAGCCCAGATTCAAGAATATTAAGAAACTGCACAGATAGAGTAATAATGAAACAAAATTCCTAAGCTGGAGAAAAACCAGCTGTGTGTAATTCATTATGTCACAAGACCGTGGTGTTGCTCAACAGAAAACCATGCCTTTTGCCTGGCTTAGAACAGACCTGTTTGCTGCTGGGAATCACGCTAAACCTGTGGCAAAACGTGAATTGTGCCGCAGGATATGACACATTTGTCTTGCAAATGTAACCCAACGTGAGACACGTCTGAGTGTCAACGTGCACATCGCGAATGGATGAATCTGAAAGCACAACAGTCCAACACCAGGAAGCAGCATCCTGGAGCAGAGCATCTCTCAAGCACAAGCTCTGGCACCATCACCAGCAGACACGACTACAGGCCACATCCTAACACCAACACCGACTAGTCTAATTCCCTTTAGTGCAGGGCAGCAGATGAAGAACAGTAGATGAACATGTGGTTTAACAGCACCTGCATGCTAAACCAGGACAAGAAACCAGTGGAGAGGAAAAGGAACAAATCTGTAGGGGCCAGTTTATCATACCTGAACCAAGGATTTATTCCTCTTACACACTGCCCTTCACAGCAGTCATGCCTTGGAGGAGCTTTCTTTGCTCAGAAAAAAGCTGTGCTTAGTAACTCTTGCACCTTCTCCTGACGGTGGCTGGCTGTGATCTGATCGCTGCTGTACGCAGCATTAAGGTCAATATGCCTGTAACCATAAATACCGACATACATTTTGCTAATGATCAACCATCGTCACGGAGCAAAGACAAATGTGTCCACCTCAAACTGCGAGCGCGCCACAGCATCGTTTTTAGAAGAAGAAAATGCACGGATGAACCTGGACTTCTTGTCCCTGGAAATAAGCCATGTCTTCATGGCCTAGTCACCTCTATAAATACAATGAGGTATGGTAAATACATCTGGGATTACATTAGACACTGAGCAATTTGGGAAGATTGGTCGACTGTGGAAATCCAAAATGATCTCACTAAAGCAGCTTAAGTGCTACTAGCTAAGCAGGTTCGGAGCCCACATTTCAATGCGGAGTACCATTTTACAGGAGAACTCACTTTGCAAACCGTCTAGGCTCATGTCCATTACCAGACTACTCGATGATTTACTGTGTCATAAGCTGGAACTTCTCCTAGTGCCCTTTGTGTTGATGATGTCACTTGAAGATCACTTCTCTTTATGGCTGGTACGTGCAGTAAAAGCGTTTACAGCATTCATGTCTCCACCAATGGCTCTTATGCACAACCTTTAAGATCTAAACATAGAATGGGACTCACTGCATCTAACCAACATCCCAGAGTCAGGCAGCCAGCATCCTTTTAGGATCTTTTTCTGTAGAAAACAAAAAAGCAAGAGGCATCTCCAGATCATGAGTCTTCCCACCTATCTCAACCATCCACCTGAATCCATGCCAAAATGGTGTTACACACTTGGATGATGATGCCATGCATGTGCAGTACCACTGGACTGACTTGCCCAGGCTACAGAGCAGCAGGGGCTCTGCCCTGTAAGCAACGTAACTCAGAAGGAGGAGAGGGAAGTGTGTTAAGATGGCACATGTCCGCCTTATGGATGTGTTTATAGCTGGTTTAGTCCAATTTGTATGATAGATTAGTGAGGTTTTCCCCTCCAATTTTCATTTATCCTGGAAATCCAGGGAAACACAAACAAGTGAAAAGGCCTGAGCTGAAGGCATTTGTGAGGCTAAATCACATCACAATTCTCAGGTTTCTGCAGATGCAAGCCCCAAAACAAGCACAGAGAAGCAGCAGAGGTAGATTAATCCAAATCCTTCCCTGAGTCCACAGACACAGCACTCTTGCCCCACTAAGCCTTGGGGCAGAAGTACCCCAGAAAGGGTTTACCCATTTTCACACAGCATTTTCATCATCACAGGCGTGATGAAAACCAAGCCACTGTGTCCTGCAGCAGCCACTGACCTCAGCTTCACCCAGCCGTGAAGCATCTCTGCCACAGAACCACAGAACGGTTTGGGTGGGAAGGAACCTTAAAGATCATCTAGTTCCAACCCCCCTGCCATGGGCAGGGACACCTTCCATAGACCAGGTTGCTCCAAGCCTCATCCAGCCTGGCCTTGGACACTTCCACAGCTTCTCTGGGCAATCTACCCCAGTGCCTTCCCAACCTTTCTGTGAATAACTTCTTCCTGATATCCAATCTAAACCTCCCCACTTTCAATTTAAACCCGTTCCCCCTTGTCCTCTCACTACAGGCCCTTGTAAAAAGGCCCCCCCCAGCTTCCTTGTAGCCCCCTTCAGGCACTGGAAGGTGCTATAAGGTCTCCCCGGAGCCTTCTCTTCTCCAGGCTGAACCCCCCAGCTCTCCCAGCCTGTCCCCATGGCAGAGGGGCTCCAGCCCTCGGAGCATCTCTGTGGCCTCCTCTGGACTCACTCCAACCAGTTTATGTCCCTCGTACGTTGAGGGCTCCACAGCGGGACGCAGCACTCCAGGTGGGGTCTCAGGAGAGCAGAGTACAGGGGCAGAACCCCCTCCCTCGCCCGCTGGCCACACTGCTCTGGATCCAGCCCAGGATACGGTTGGCCTTCTGGGCTGCCAGCACGCACGGCCGGCTCATGTTCAGCTTTTTAACCCCCAGTATCCCCCAGTCCTTCTCCTCAGAGCTGCTCTCTATCCACTCTCCACCCAGCCTGTACTTGTATTTGGGATTGCCCTGACCCAGGTGCAGGACCTTGCACCTTCACACCGCTCTCTGCACAGCAGAAGCAGGTCTGCCCGGCCACGGATGGCAGAGGGGAGCTGTACAGACACCGCTGCCTTGCGTGACCCTGGCTGTGCGGCTGGTGGGAAGGGGAAGGATACACAGGAGCATCTAAAGCAAGTCCCAGATTTCAACTCCTCCCTTGGAGGACTCAGTAGGGATCTTTGCATTACTTGGAACTGGGGGAGGCAGACACCTGTGTCATGGCAGCAGCAAAGGCATCCAAAAACATGCTCAAAAAACCACTTTAGTAAAAAAAAAAAAAAAAGCCAAATTAGTAAGACATACAGCTAGTGTATGTAATTTTTATTGTATATAAAAAGAACCCATTACATTTATTTGGTACTCTTTGTTGCTGTCATGCATGCCTAAATAATCCTTCTGTGTTTAGAAACAAGCCACTGGGGACTGATGAGATACGTTTCTTGTAATTATGTGATACTTCCAATTAATTTCTGTGAGGAAATTTCAAAGTAAAAATCTCCAGGTAAATGTGCCCCCCCTTTCCCTCCAGCCAATACACACATTTCTGAGCCCTGCTTAAAAAGCTTGTTTCCTTTTTGCCTCGTTGAAATAAAGTGGAATTGTTCGTGAGAGTGGGCAGAGAGGAGAGAACATCGTCATTAAACTACATTGTTTAAATCAACCCATAACAAGCGTTTCATTTCATTTGGGTCATTAACTACATTTGAGTGAAAAATTTAGTTTGCCTGGCAAATTGGTTGGTGGCCAAATGCCTCTGAGAGGAGACTCTTCTGGGTTAAACCCAAAGACTGCAACACAGACACACAAATTTCACAGGTGGGAACCTTAACCATAAAGAACACGCCTTTCAAACAAGTATCCAAATAAGTGGATGCTTATCAAAGATACACACAAAATTTAATGTTTACTGATTTATGAAATTGTACGGCCTGAAGCAGTATACTCATAATTTATTCTATTCTCCCCTGTAACACAGATGACTGAATGTCATAAAGTAATTCAGATAAGACAGTCTGTAATTAGGGGCTAATGATACCAACTCTGCTGGACACACAGCCACTCCTGACATATGACACCCAAGTGATTTTACTACAACAGTGTACCACATCCCTGGATAAGCCTCAGATAAATCCATCTGAACGGTCAGTCCCCCTTTTCCAAGCCACACTGGGCTTTGGGAATAGTTCACATTTTCTCTCTTGCTGCAATCATTGAGCAAGTTAAAAACTCCCCCCTCATCCCCCCAAATTAATCAAGCCCACCTCCCCCAGCCTTCCACACAGCACATGCCCACCAGCCCCATGAGGCTCATTCCTCCAGCTCCTCGTCTGCCCCACGGCACCGCCACAAGCCCCCATCCCGCTGGCATGGGTGAGCGGAAGGCAACTGCCCCTCTCCCCTTCATCACCTCGGGCTATCAGTCTGCCAGCGAAGGCTGGCTTGGTGTCTTTGTGCAAGAACACGCCGCTGTTCACCCATCCACTTCCTGATCCACCTCCGTACCCTTTCCTGCCATGCTTAATCCAATGCTGTCAGCTTGTGCCTCTGCTGCTGAAAACTCAAAGCAAGATACACCTTTTTGTTTTTTTAACTGCTTTCTGATAATTTCTGTTTTCCCACACTGTTGATCTCCAAAGGGATGCCACCTTTCCCAGGCTGGTTTCCCTCTAGACCCTGGATGGAGACTCCTAACTCCACCAGACAAGTCACGAGCGCAATACCGCAAGGTCCCAGACCCCTGACAGGCACCGTAAGGCACCTCACCTGACGCCCTCTCCAGCTGGGCAGCAAACCCCAGGTAACTTCTCCCTGCACAATCCGCCAATCACTCCCAACCATGAAGTGTCTCACAGCAGCCAGGCTGTCTGACACCCCTCTCTTTCCACCCTCTTACGCTGCCATACAGGGGAACTAGGTGGCAAGGGACTAGAGGGGAACCGGTCCTCACTCATGGAGTGGTTTGATGCACCCTCATCCTCTACCAACCCTATTTTAAAGCCTTCCTTGGCAGCAGCAAACTCTCCTCATTATTAGTTTCCTGCGCACGTGGTTCCACCGGGACAACACGTAACCCAGCGACAGTGTCTGGCGTTGCACCGGGTCCCTGCTGCTCCCAACTCCAGTCCCCTGCTGCCCATCACCTCAGCTGCAGCAACGCTCATTCAGAACAACAGCCCCCAGCTATTCTCCCCTATCCTCCTGTTTATGGAAAAGCACTGATTAACCAGAAGTAATTTTTTTAGAATCTATAAGTAATTTATATTATATAAGGGAAAAAAAAAAGGTCAGGTAGATACTCCATTTATCACTATTACAAAGGGCTGTAACACAGTGATGAAAAGAAAGAGAAATTAATTACAAGTCAGAGGCTGCAATAACTCTATCTGTAATTGTGACGAAAAATTTAAATTAACGTTTCTGTCACCAAGAGAAGTTTGATTAATTTTACAATAGTGGAGATGCTATCACCTTAATATTGGTGGGTAAGGAAATTTTACTATTTGCAATTTAGATGTAGATCATTTCTTTAAGACTCAAAAAGTGCCTGCGAGGCACCTTCACACTTTATTAACAGCTCAATCAGTGCCACGCTAGAAATAATTAGCCAAGAAACCATGTAGTAAATATATCTAGACCAGCAAACCTGCAGAATAAGAAGTATGTGATAAAATTCAGACCCCCTCCAAGAGAAGGAGCGTCTCTCCAGGGCTCCGAAGTGACCACTGCTGCCCAGCTGCCTGCTATGCCACTCTGCCTTCGGGGAAACAACACGAATACCAGATTTTCTGACAGCTTTGGTTTGTTTTCTGTTTTTAAGCCTTTCCTTGGCTGCAAAGCTGGAGGGCAGAAGGCTTAGATCCAAGCAGTGGCCACTGGCATTGCACCCCGGCATGGCAGCAGTCCCAGACACTGGGTGCTGTATGAGGGGCTGGCTTCTTTCTAGAGCCCCCGGTGCGAGATGTGGGATGGCAAAGGGCTACTGCGGAAACCTCACTGCTGACAAACAGCAAGGAAAACGCAATGGGAAGGAAACTGAGGCAGGCAGGGATTAGCATGGTGTAGGACCAGGACTTGCCCAGTCTGCAGCAGCCAAACCAGCCTCCGCTTCCCAGCCCATGGACACAGGGGTTGTTTGTTCGGGTTTTGCTTTGCTTTCCCAGCTTTCAATCCTCACCAGACCCTGACCCTGCAGTCTCGGACAGGGCCCAGACCTACACAACCTGGAGCATCAGCAGGCTTTGGTATGGAACACCCCACAGACAGACCCTGACCAGCCCCTTCCTTTGCATGTTCGATGCCTCCTGCACCCTCGGGATGGAGCTGAGCCCCTTGTGGGAAAGGCCAGGACCGTGGGATCTTCTACCTTCCACCTGGGAGCAGCAGCACCCCTTGAACTCAGACCTCTCAGCCCCTTCTTTGCAGAGCTCAGCATCAGAGCAGCAAAGGGCAGCACTGCCTCGCGACCCCCTCCAAGACCGCTCCTGGTAACCGTGTGCAGCCCTGTGCCTCCCAGGACGCTTATCCTTCAGCGTCTGCACGGTGTCTGTAAGGAGAGGGGACAATCAGCGTGGGTTTATCCCCTGCACACCCTCCCCACCTCTAGCACACACAGGAGCAGATGGGATGACACAATAAGGAGGTGCAGGAGCCCACAGCCAGGTGTTTCACCTCCCAGCCCTCGCTACCAGAACAACCCCTGCAAAAGCCCAGGGAGACACAACAGGAAGGGAAGGATCAGAGCAAAGCCATGGGAAGCTTTCCCAGTTCCTCTCTGCACTATTTAGTGAGGATTATTAATTTCCTCTTTTCATAAACACTGTGAATGATGAAAATGTGGAAAATAAAACAAGCCTAATGAGAATGTGTCAGTTCTGCGGCAATCAATGCCATTGGCTTTGCGGAGAAAAGGAAACACAGCTCCCTGCCTGTTCTCCGCTCCCTGTAGTCAACAAGGCTGACCGTTTCCGGCGCGGATCAGTGAACCTGTACGAACAGCACTCATCTCTCTCTTCCAAGATCAAACAGACCCACGTGGGAAGTTCCAAGAAGGCTCTCGACACTTCGAGCCTAGGAGGGTTGGAGCGCTCGCAGGCGGTTCGCGCACAGCAGTGCCCAGCGGATCCTCGCGCTTGCTGCGCCCGGAGGCTGAGCAGGCGGAAGCTGCGCACGTGGATCATCTCCTCTGCAGAGCAAAGGCAACGCTGCACCACGGGGGCAGGGACTCATAGAAGCAGTTGGGGTGAGCAGGGGGGAAGGAGATTTCGAGTGCTGTCAGCTTGTAAGCAGTATCAAACAGTTAAAGAAATTCCAAGAGAAAACTGCATCAGATAGTGTGATGTTGAAGGGAGGAAAAACCGCGGAGAGGATGGAAGGAAGCAAACAATGGTGTAATATAACCAAAGTAGTCTACTTATCATTCCAAGATCTTAAAACAAGGGAGTTTGCCCTAAAAAGCTGAAGTTCCTTACAAGGAACACTGAAGAAATGTTCACTCCAGCAGTGGAGACATCCCCCAGAGCAGGCAAGAGCTGGCACTGCCACAGTCCTCTGCCGACAGCCCTGCAGCTCCAAAGCATCATGCTGGGGGAAGAGATGGAGCACCTGCACCTTGGCAAGTGATCCCTCTCACCCATCCGCTCTCTCTCCTGTTCTCACAACACCAAGAGCTAGTGCTCCAGCTGCTCTGTGGGGATGACCGTCACGGAGAACGGGGCAGGCTCCAGAGGGATGCCAAGGACAGGCAGTTTGTGTGATACAGAGGCCGGTTTTGATGTTCTGGAATTAAATATCACAGCACGATTGGCATTTGTCCTAGAGGCCTGATGGAGTCATCTCCAAGGACAGAGAATAGCAGAGGGCACAGATGCTGTACATCCACCCACATTCTAATTGAATGAAAAATTAGAAGAAATATGATTCTTGTTTTGAGAGTTAGAGACACATTTAAGAACTTAATGAATCATCCAGAACAGCTACACACTTGTGTGACCTGGCAGGATATGAGGCTTCCCAACAACTTACAATCTCTGGACAAACAGATGTCACAAAGTCCCCAGCTTCCATATTACATGTGTTGTTCTTCCTCATCCCCAGGAAGCAATAGATGTTCAGCTCGGGCAGCAGCCACCGAGAATCAACTGAACCTGTTTATTGAGAAAATACTTTCAAAGAAATAACTGATTCCTTATCAGGAAGGATGCACTCAGGAACCACCATCTATGAATTAGATCCGAAGTTTTCTAAAACCTCGCGTCTTTGAATAGTAAAGCTTTTAAGAGGGAAGAAAAAAAACAACCACCAGGCTCCAATAGCATTGCTAGTAGCAGTTTACCTTTGACTACTGAAGGGAGGAGAAAAGGAAAAATCATTAAAATGTATCTCTCACAGAATCCATTTTACAAGCTAATGTCACTTTGCTTTGCTTTCAGTCAGAGATTAAGGTTAATCTCCAGAACTACTGGTGCACATGCAGACACGGTGGAAAGATGCAAAAAACTCCACAGAGGAGGTGCAGAAAAGAAAGCTCTCACCAGAAATCTATTATTCTACATAAAAATGCACCAGCTGGTTTACAGTCCCTGTTGGATCCTACAGTACACTGGGAACAGGCGGAGGCCCTGAGCCCAGAGCACAGCACCACGAAAGCACGCTGCGGATGACCGTGGGCGTCCGTCTGGTGTGGGGGAGGTGGGTGCATACCACACGTGCTATCAAACACTGACCCACACACACCTCGTTGTCTGTCCGTTATGAGAGCTCTGACACAAGCCTGAATAAATACGGGAGGGCCCATTTGCAAAGATGAAACCCTTGCAGTGTCCTGCGGCACAAACTCTCGGTGAGCACTTCCCAAGCCCTCGATACAGCGGTCTGACTCCCTGGGAATGGAACCTCCAGCAAGAGACCACATGATGCAAAAGGGTCACCCCCCGAGATTGCTATATGCTAGGCACAGCTCCCCGGCCCCAAGGGCAAGCGTTTATCTGCTCCCCTGCTAGCAGGAGTAGGTGGGTCTTGTGGAAGACAACCAGCGTGAAGTCTGGGATTGCATCAGGGTATTCCTCCTTAACGAGACTGGCAGCTGTACCCCAGGACTGGCTACACAGCAGCATCCTTGACAAAGGCTACCCACGAGATGCTGTTAATGTCCTAGGTACTTGCTGGCAGTTTTACTGCAAGGAACCACAGGATGCTATAGAAGAGGGGGAAAAAGAAAGTAAAATTTTAATTATTCCAATGAAAAAGCTGTTCTGATGCCCTGTAAGCCAGAGACTGGGTTACAAGTCCTCTCAAATAAGAAGTGTTGGTCCTAAAATGAATGGACTTGGAAGGGATGTGCCATAGCGCAGATATACGTGGTGAAGGAAACGCTAAGGGGCAGCCACTCGTATCCCTTGGTGCCACAACAGTTCAAAGCGTTGCTGTCCAGCCCTTCAAAGGTAGCCCCAACTGGTCTGGCTTCAGCTGTGCCCTAAGCTGTCCCATCACTGGACTCTGATGCTGCCACCACCCTTCTAAGTCTTTTCTTCCTCCCTCATTTTGCTTTGCTTGGTTTTGTCTGTGCTGTGCTGGTTTTAATGACACGTGCTTGACCAGAGGATGACTTCACTGGCCACACTGACCTGGCATTGCCCTGACATATTGGTCTGTTTGTGACTGCACTACCAACAAAACTACTGCTTCTTTGACTTTCCTTTACACCCAAAACTTGCCCCCTGCAGACCCGTTAGCACCTGCTGGGAAGCTGGAAAATAATCGTTTTATACCGCAGAGTAACTCCCCACCCCCAGTCTTCTTTAAGCAGGCTGTGCTTCTGCAGCCCACCTACCTGGGTAGAAGCATGGTGCAGCAAACCCCTGCCCAGGGCTGCGTGAGAAAAGACAAGCTGGAAACGTGTCAGCAAGGAAAGCCCGAGGACAGTATTGTGTAAAACGTGCCTGAAAGCTGTGGAAGGTCTGTCTTGTAGTCAAGACCTCATCATTAAAATTCAATCAAAACAGGCAGTAGAACCTTCCACGTTAAAACCCTAAATAAAAGGAGATCAAGATAAATAGCAGATATCATCCGAGCCGGTCATAAGAACGAATGTGCATCAATCTCCAAAAAAGTCACTCAAGATTGATAACACCAAAAGACAACATCTTGATAATCAGTTTTACAGTGATAGATTGAGGGAAAGCTTAATGAGTCAACGACAGGATTGGAATTTCATTAGAGACTTTAGCAGAGCTAGAAAAACCTAAAACAAAATCTGCCTTGTAAAATACAGGAGCGCATACATTCCTGTCCACATGGTGAATTATCACATGCATTTGCGTCAGGAGGAGTTTGACTGGAATCCACTGCAGGAAAAACCACCCAACACAACCACCCCCATCTCCAGGAACTGTGTTATGCCTACCGCTCTGTAATTTAGCCGTTCCGAGAGCTGATCTAACATAACGTAATCGTATTTTAATGTCTTCCACAAGACTAAGACTCATTAGTCATCTCCTAATGAGAAACACAAGCTGAAGTCACGTGTCATTATGCCAAGTTGTCAGGCATATGGTGCTCACAACTACCTCCACGCGAACCTTTAAGTCAGATCTGCTGGAGAACGAGATCTGATCCTTAGGATGCAAAGCTGGGTTTTGATTTCAGACTAAAATAAAACCTCTTTCACATTCCACATTTCGCAGAGCTGGTGAAAAACTGAGTTTCTGGGGCCAAATCCTCATTTTATTTGAAACAGCAAAGATTCGGTTGATCTTTACCAGATTTCACAGCCAAGAGCTAGATCTCAATGCTAAAACTCATTGGTAGGGAAGCAGCCATGTCCGTTACAGTATCCCTTCTCCTCTTTACACAATACACTGGTTGCACTCCTCTTATGGCTTTGCTCCTCCATTTGTTAATCCACTTGGCCATTTCCCCTACTCATCTGTGTAGTGCAACTCAAAATATAACACAGCACGTTGCTCCAGGAACTAAAACGCTGACACGGAGCTTGAGAATCCCAACTCAATGGATGCTGCAACATAGCACAACCATCCCACGGTTGTTTTTAAGTAAAACTTCAGCTTTAACTTTATTTTGAGAAAAGGCAGTTTTTCCATGTTGCTGATCCAAATGCCATAAGCAACAGGAATGCTAATCTCACAGATACACAGTGATTATCAAACTCTAGGTTTTACATTAATTATGTTGCCAACAGCATGTTTTTCTCTGGAAGGCAAACTCATTTTGAAGGTTTTTTTCTTTCACAGCTGAAAGATTTTTTTCCATATTACATTAAAAGTGTATAATAACAACCCAGTAACATAAACGTCACGAACAAGAGCTTTACACAAATTATCTGTGCAAACTGACCTAGGCAGAAACACAAGGAGAAAAGTTCAGCTATCAAAATAGTTATATAGCCCCTGAGACCACTTAGAAATTATGAAATAGCCAATCATCCCTTTTGTAGGGCATCTATTTGTGAAATAGATATTTTTTCATTCCTAAAACACTAACAACAAGCACATCCTTGCCAGCCCAGTCCTGCCCAAGTAATCCACGCGGAGAAGCAACTCCGCAAGGTGCATCAGTCTCGTACCTGCAGGCACACGTGTGCTTCGAGTGCTCTACTGAACCGGGCATCCCAGACCTTGCAGTTTTAACCTGCACCCACAGATAGCCACAGGCACTCCTTGCACCCGGGACACAGATATCCAGCTGGCACAAAGCCCCCTCCTCCAGGGACATCAGCCCAGCCACAATACTCAGTTTGCAAGGGGAGGGATAACTCCATCCCCCAAACCAAATCTAGTCAGGACTACACACGAGCAAACCTGCGTTGTCTTCTCCAGAAGGCACAGCAGTGCTGGGTGGCCTGCTTTTTTCCCCCAGTTTCCATAAAACATCATATTCCTGTCAGGAGGGGAGGCCCCACTGCCCCTGGACCTGCCCGGAGGGGAGTCCCAGCTAAAGCACATCAGAGCATCAGTGTGCAACTCTCCAGCAAGGACAGGGCAGCTTTGTAAAACCTGTGATGAAATGAACAGATATTACACATGCTGAAGCAAATACCTCTCTGGAAACCTAACTGGCAGGCTTTGGGGTCTTCCTAAGTGGATAATTGATCACAAGGCTATGCCAGCGATGTTACTGTAATGAAACAAAGAGGGAACTGGGATTTAAGGATTTTAAATAAGCCCGTCAAAAACATGTAATAATACTGTCAGATCACTTTGCTGTCAAATACAGGTGTGATGTGATGAAACCTCAGAGTTTTTAGTAGATTATATTATTGAAGCAGTAATTTAAGAACACCTTCTAGGTAATAAATTACAATAAATCAAACTTTAAAACTTGAAAGCACATACCAGAATACATACAGGGTATGATGTGAGGAAGACACGTAAATTTTAACCATATTCCCAAGCCAGAATAGAGCAAATGCAATTGCTTTAGAAAGATAACGATCAAAGCCGAGGAGTTTTGTATGAAATCAATAAATCTTGCAAACTTACAAGGAAAATCCTGCTAAATACTCTGCCCTTCACCCTCCCGCGTTTCTAGTGCAGGCACAGCCCAAGGCGAGAAAAGCATGCAAGGGGAACATCCTCACCAACAGAGTGGTCAGCTCTACGTTCTGCACAAATATGACAGGGACGTGGTTTTAAGAGAAGTCGTTTTAAGGACACTTAAAGTTGTGTGAGCAGCATCTTTTAATCAAAAAAGGAAAATATCTTCAGAGGTGCCAAAATGCTCTCTGTTCTCCTGAAGGAGTACACATGGTTTTCATTTCAAAAGGGTGGGGCTTCATGAAAAAGAAAGAATTGTAATGTCCTCAAATCTACCCAAAAGTGAATGTGTCTGTCACTTACAGTACATAATTCTCCTGTTTGTCCTCTCGCACAGCAACAGGGATGGGAAGAGAAATCTGAAGGCATTTTTCCCATCTTGGCCAAGCTGTGACATCAGCCGAGTTTACTGATGAGCACAAAATAATTAGGACAAGTACAAACATGTGGTACATGAACTACTTAAACAGGATGCACCTAACAAGCAGGACAATCTCATGCCCAATGCCATCATAGTGACAAAAAGAAACACAGCGACTGATTGTCGGAATGGCAGCCAGCAGAGATCGGGCAAGGAAAGTGAAATCTCACGCAGATCAGTGGAAAGAAGTTTTAGGTGCCTTCAGCAAAGACCTCTCAGGAAGAAGGGATTTCTAAAACCAGATTAACACCTTGTGCTCATAAGTTATGAGGTTATGGCTCCTGTGTTTTCCTAGTCAATCCATTTTGCAACTGGTGATAACTTTAAATTCCAAAAGCAAATACACATATATATCCTCCACCCCTGCCCAGTGCACTGATAACCGCACAGGGTCTCCCCAACAGCCATTGAAGTGGAGAAAAAGAGCATGAAGGAGAGTATTCCATCTATTTTTAATACCTTTTAACACAGTTCAGCACCTGAGTCCAGGATCCAGTAGGATGTGACTAGCCAGCACTCTCCTGCAAAAAGGGATCATTTACTGCTTTCCTCAGGGGAATACTCTTCCAGTACAAGAGGAGCACACAAGCTGCAGTCAGGCAGCTCCCGCTCAGGGATCAGAAGCAGCAAATGTTTCCTCTATTACATTTTACATAGGCTTTCTTACAGAGAGAGAGACAGAGATATTGTATTTCTCTGCATCTGATGAACCTCTTTTCCCAACAATCACTTGCCTGAGGTTTTCCCTTTAGAATTTGGGTCATAAGCAGCTTTGCTGACTTCACTTTCTGGTGCAGTATATTTTCCTGTGAACAGCAGAGCCCAAGAGCCAGGTCAGTATTACAGCAACACTCCTCTTCCTGCTCCGAGCTGGAACTGTTCCACCAAGATGCACAGATACCCAATTTCTGTCAGGGCTCGCACTTAAAATGCACTGTCAGTTCTCATTTCTCACATTACCACCCCAAATGGGCAGAAAAGGACAACTAAACTGGCAATCAGTTTCTGAAAAAGAGAAGGTCAGAACAGACTCTCCCGCGCGACAAGCCATCAGCTGTCACGAGAAGGCCGTAACAGCCGCAGCCAGCGGAGCAGCGCGCTTGCTGTGCTCGCAGCTCAGCAGACCCAGCCGGGGGGCTGAGCACGGAAAGCAGGTCTAGAAAGATGTCCCCGAACAGATCCACCCCAGCTCGGCTCTGCATCGCTGACCCAGGTGATGCACAGGATCTCACGCAACATGCCCCCCACACAGAGGTTTTCTGTTGTTTTTCTTAACACCACAGCACGGTGCAGAACCGTCAGCAGCTTAGCAGCCAGCTTTGCTCCAACCTGGCCACAGGACGCTCCCAAAGCCAAAGGGCCACAGAGAACTGCACGGAACGGCACCAAACACCAGGCATGAACCTCACCAGACTGTGGGGATACTGAAGGCTCCACCTCACCTGCATGAAAAACACAGATACGACATTCCTCCCCCAGCGTGACGCACAAGACACCCCTGTATCAGAAGCTGAGCTTCAATTCGGCCACTGAGGAAGAAATGCTGCTATTCAACAATTTGACCAGGATAAAATGGAAAATAACCCCTTCCTTGTTCCTGGCTAGAGAGCCTGGTATCAGAGCAGATCTCTGCTTTGCCTGTTTACTGAACACGGGATTAGCCGGTGCCCCGCGTTGTACCCAACAGCACTCGGTCTACACTTCAGCAAGCTTAGTGCTCTCAAACTTCATCACATGCGAGAAGCCAATATCTGTATCCCTCTCCCCACCCAGAAGGTGAATTGATATTGAACTGGTGCCTTCTGCTGCTGCAACAAAATAAACCCCTAAAAACCAGGAGTAAATGGGAAACACAGTGTTTTTTATTGATTGTGATGTTTTCAGCTAACCGGGTTTGCCTGTGGCCGTCCCCCGCAGCACATGCGCACCGGGGAAGTGCTGCACTGCTCCAACCAATAACTGGGAGGAAATGGAAAGCTGCGTCTGTTTAATAGATGTTTTCAATTTCTTACATCACCATCAGTATCTGTTTTAGTCACTTGGCAGGTTTTCTATAGCTTCTCAGACCCAAGCTGATTTCAAACCCATTTGGTAATGTCAATGTGACTTCAAGGTTTAATGATTCATTATTTTTTAGACCTGAGAGCGAGAGAACGTGTTAATTTTTTTTCCTGCACGGGCTTAGTGGTTTCCTTCTGGTTCATTCCCTCTACGTATTATTAAAAAGAAGGGCTGATAAGGGGGGAAAAAATATCTCAGTGAAACATACATAAAAGAGACTTCTTTAGTTTAAAAAAATATTATAAGCGCCCTATCTTTTATAACCTGCAGAACTATTACAAGGGTAATGGTTCTCCATGCAAAACACCCTCTCCAGGAATATTAGGCTAGTAAAAACTCACCACTCTCTCCTTTGATAAAATTTACATCCACACATACACGCTTGACATACGCTAGAACATTTCCAGCTTGGTCGCTCCTCCTGATTACTATTAAACAGCAAGAAAATAAAACCCCCAACAAGCCCCTGTCACACCACCTCCTGAGATAATCCGCCCCCAACCTGGATTGCTGCAGCCAAGTTCTGTGACCATTTGCCTAAGGAATGCTTTTAGCCGCAGCCTAGGCAGCGTCACAAACGCCAAGCGTCCTGCCTACCCGGAAAGCTCCACACAGCTTCTTCCAGGTCTGCACATCTCACTGGAGTTTGGTTTATACCCAAAAGCCTAAGTCTGTGGCACCCAAGTCCCAGTGGAGCATCAGGGACCTTCTTTCATTGCTTTCCTTGTACCCCATGGGCATAGCCAGCACCGAGCCGCCTCGCCCATCAGGCATGGCGGGTTTGATGGACACAAGGATACGATGGACACGTCACACAGAAGACAAAGCACGCAGAAACTGTTGTAGGCAGCGTGGGCTGTCCTGTGGCCAGCCAGGCTCCCGGGACCACGAGCACAGAGCAGCCACAGCCCCGCGACCACGTTTGCACAGACTCATGCCCCCCCAAAGCATAAGCAGGAAAGAGCTGCTTTCTGAATACCCACTGACAATGTTGTTTCCAGATCCCCTGCCACAAATCATCCTCACAAATAAAAGATTTCTTCCTTCCTACAGGCTGGCACATAGTACAAACACAGGGCCAGGCACCTGTTCCAGGATTTCCCTATGTACACACCAAAATTTAACTTGTATTTGCTGCTTATCCGCAACTGCCAGAGCCTAGAGAGGGAAGGAAGGTTGGAAGATTTCAGCCAGACTTTCCTTACTCCCCCCATCTTTGCTGTTCCATATGGGAAAAGGAGAAGCTATTCATAAAAAGAACTGGAGGGCGGCAGCAGCTCTGGATGGGTGATGAACTGGGTTGAGCTGGTTGGCACTAGTCAGTCAGTTCTCTCAACAGGCCTCTTGTGTTTCTCCAGGGCCAAGAAAGCCGCAGGGAGAGAGTTCAGAGGGTTTTGGGTGGGCAGCCTGACCCCGTGAGACATGGGTAAGCGCTGGGCCCCAGCCAGAACCCTTCTCCCAGTGCCTCTCACAAGCAACCTGCTGCCTCCTACACCTGGAGAGCGATGGCACCAGGCACAGGCCAAGACAGGGATGTTCTTCCAAAGGGATTCCTTCCCAACCACAACCATTAGCATCTGCTCCCTCACGAGCTGTGTCTTTGGTGTCTCAGCAGCAAAAATGCACCCGCCATTAAGATGTCTGCAGTTCCCCCCTTCAATATTTCAGCTTCTGCGTGACCCAAGAGCTGAGCAAGGTTTTTCCCTGTCGCAGGAGTCAAGATGGGAGCTGACTGCACCAGGAGCAAGGCAAGACAAACTCTGGGGCATATGGAAAGGGAAGAAGGAAAGCATTTCAACCTCATCTTTCCTAACAGGAAGGGAATGTCAATGCAGGTAGGGAAGGACTGAGACTCAAGGCAGGGCTGACAGTTCAAACTGCAGTCGTTTCTCACTTGTAGGCACTGGAAAAACTGCAAGTGGCCAGCCCCCAAGGCGCCCGCCTGGTCCCGCCTGCCGTCGCCACCACGGCTGAGCACAGGGCAGAAGCCCTCTCGGAGACATTAACATGCTGAATACACCACAGCTAAATGGCCTCATTCAAGCCCAGAATGAAGCAGCAGTTTCACAGAATTTAATGACTGATTAATATTCATTTAATAATTCTTGCCTATAACTGCAGCAAATGATTTTAAATTATACCATTTGGGAGACAGCAGACACAATTCAGCGGGATCACTGGGCTCAGACTGTCCAAGACGCTCTCTGCATTACTCGGTCCTTCCTTCCCCTGCCAGGTGACTGGCAGGTGTCTGCCTTCCCCTTCTTGCTCCACTTATTTCTGCCTTTTTCTCTCGTTTTAAAACGCAGGCAGCACTAGCAGGACATACGGAGCAACTGCTACCAGAGGGAGGAACAGCCCTACTGTCCTCCCAAACCTTTGGAGACAGCAGGCTGCTGCAAACCAAGGAGGACAAGCCACGCTTGATCTGCTGCCAGCAGACTCCAAAGGGAGCAATAAGGAGAGCACACAGGGAAGAGAACAGACCTGAGCTAGCAAGCAGCACAGCTGGGGTCTGCTCGTGCTCTGCAGGAAGACTGGGATTTCAATGGCATTTTTTAAAAAAATGCAAAACAGAACAAAAATTCAAGAAGCCTGGTGGCTCCCTGAGCAGCAAAACCTGCACCCACCAGCCCACCCGAAAGTCAAGGGAGGATTGAGGGAGGAAAAACAAAGCAAGAAAATCCAGGTTTTACTAGCTCCAAACCTGCCCTTGGGGAGGTGGGTCAGTGCATTGCAGAGGCAGGAAAGTCAAATCCACAGAGTGGTGACCCCCAGCCCAACCTACTTCATCTAGGGCACACACCAAGCCCCAGCACCCCACAAACTCCAGTACAGGCACAGCGAAGGGGTGCCCAACACAGTATCGCTGGAGGCTAAGGATCCACAACACTACCAACACAGCCAAGGCACAGCAATAGGAAGTTAGTTTAGCTGTAGATGTCCCAAAACCAGCACCTTCCCACTGGAGCAAAGCCCAGACAAGAACCCAGGCACTGAGCAGTCTGTCCTGCTCCCCCTCCGCCTCCCAATGCAAGCAAGCCATCCAGATGCAAAAGCAATGGTGCAGCAGCCCTCAAATCCCAGAACGCATTATTCCCTCTCCTGTTCTCCCCACAACTCCCACCAGCATGGAAGGCAACCCCTTTTCCTTGCTGTACCTGGCAGCATCTGCCCCTTTTCCAGAGCCAACCTCCCTTCCCGTTCCCAGAGCCTGGCACCTTCACCTGAAACTCCTATCGGCGTACCTGCATGTGGACAACTACAACTATTCCCTTTTCAATTTCAATTTTTATTGATTTTTGAGGCCCTCATTTCAGAGATGTATGGTATCATTGGATTATACTGTTTAGCAATTTATTTGTGTCTCTCTTTATGCGCTGGATTGATTCTTTTTTCCACAGTCTCAAAAAAAAAAAAAAAAAAAAAGGGGATGCTGCCAGTGTTGTTACCCGGCTATCATAACAGCTCACGGAGCCCTGAACTATTAGGCAGTGCTGCTCCAAGAAATTTTGTGCTGAGGTAATTTGGAGGCTAAATCAAGTTTTATCACTGAATGAGGTTAGTGGATATTAATGGGAAGGCAGGAGTTTGCACTGAATCATTAATGTGGATAAATGGAAAGTGCCTGTTTAATACTTTATACAGCGAGTGCTAGTAACGCCTGGAAACGGCAGGGAAATACTGCAAGTTGTATTTAAACACAGCAGAGGAGGAGGAGGCCTAATGTGACCCATTCTGGTACACTGGCTGTGACTACGCAGCGGGACCCTCCGTCAGCCTGAGCCATCGCTCTGTGCTGCCCCACCGTCTCTCAGTGTCCAAGCCCTCCCTTCTGGGAATGACTGCGAGTTCCTGCAACTGAACTGAAGAAACACGAAGGCAGCTGGACAATAGGGATTTGAAGGAAATTGCTGCACAGAGACACTTCCAGGAACTTCAAATTTTAAATCTTGGGGTTTTTTTAAACAATGAAAATTAACTTACAAAAGCAGTATCAATTAGAGCCAAGCGTGACTGCCAGAACGTGCCCATCAATTAAACACAAAGCCTTTCCATACAGACTCACACATGCATTCAGTAGGTTCTTCAGGAGTGCTCAGAGCTGCTGTGACTTTTGTACGATGAGCAAGAAGCAATTCCCCAGGATATATGGCCTGACCTGCCAGCCTAACACCCAGCACTTCCAGAAGCTGTTGTGAATGAAGGCATGGGAAGAGTGAAGGTAGAGGTGGACACAGCATGCTCTCACAGCTATTTTAGCTGGCCAGAGCAATGCAACACACAGAGCCTTTATATGTTATACTTATGGGAGAAATCCCGTAACAGTTAGTTGTCTGCCTGCCCTGGGGTGCACACTGCAGCTCGAGCACCATCAGTTTGCACAAGTCCTGCAGAACAGGCACTTCCACTGCCAGCCCCACCACGCCGAGGTAATCCCCCCGAAGCAAGCGCAGCGAGGCGCACCATCAGAAGCGGGCACGCAGGTCTGAGCTCACCTACTACAGCACAGAACACACAGCCTCTGTACACAGAGAGCAGCAAGGAGGCGATGGGATTCTAGAGGAAAACTGAAGTGTGCTTACTGCCAGTAACAGTGACATGGCAGTCTCTTTTTCCAAGCAAAAGCAACTGCTCAAAGCTTACATTAACCCTCTGTAACAGCAGGAACGAAGCTCAGTAGTACTCACCAGCTGAAGATGCAGAGACCACCGCCAGTTACAAAACAGCATCTGCTCAGCAGCTCTTCCACGTACAAAAAGCAAGCCCCGGAAAAGCAAACTAGGAAAAAAGGCTCCAAGAAAAAGCAAGCCCTGCAGTGGGAGAGTTAAAAGCAAACTATTTGTTGGAACAGAGATGACCCACACTGCTAGAAGAGCTTCAGTCTCCTTTTAAGCAGCTGAATGAAATGTCTGGTGAGCTGGAAAGAGCCCCCAGCCCAGCTGGAGCTGATCACAGGCTATTTGTCCCAATCAGATACTGGCCACAGGTGAGCTGGGTGTCAGCTGCCCCCCAGACACAGCTGATGAAGAGCTGATGAAATGGCTCCCATCATAGACACCATTTGCTTCCTTATTGCCATACTGGTCACAAAGCTGCCGATCAGCGCAGAGCCCTTCGGGGGACCCCTGAGTGCTCTACTTTCTGTATGTGCCTGGCACTGCCTTTTCTAGGCTACCTTTCCAGGGGAGTGCAATGTCACCATGCTTTGGGTTTCTGAAATACTCTGACTGCTGCCTCCTCTGCCTTGGTAGGACATGGGAAGCCTCAGTGTCCTGGTTTAGGCCCAGCCGGCAGCTCAGCACCACTCAGCCGCCGGCTCACTCCTTCCCCAGTGGGTTGGGGAGGAGAAAATACAAGGAAAGGCTGGTGGGTCGAGACAAAGGCAGGGAGGGAGCGCTCACCAGTCATGGTCAAAACAGACTCAAGCTGGGGAAGAAAAATCTCGCTTTGCTCCCCATTTCCCTCCCTCCTCCCCACCAGTGGCACAGGGGGAGAGGGAATGGGGACTGTGGACAGTTCATCACACATGAGTTCTCAGCAGGAGCATTTAGCAGAGGGCTCAAACCGGTGGGCACGATGGTGTTCTCTTTCAAACGAGGAAGGAGAGAAGCACAGAGCCGAGAGTGAGTCTAGCAGGGCCAGCAAATCCCTCTTGCCCTGCTCCCAACTGGTGTAGAGACCAACAGGACTGCTCTGGGGAAACAAATAGGGAAGGAATAGATCCATGCAGGCTACTTAACGCACATCGTGACTGTTAAGTCAGTCGTAGGTGGACAGCTGTTCACCATCAGTGTGAGCAGATGATGAAATCCTGTGATTACCCGCAGGGAAGCAGCCATCCAGCCCTGCGCAGAACTGCCAGTGCCTGCAGAGATACCCCTCAGCTGCAGATCCCTCCAGCTCCCTAGGGCCTGCTAGGGAGGCTGCTCCCCCTCCTATGATCAGAAAACTCAGCCAAACTGAGCTTCTCAGAAACTCTCCCGGGAATAAGGGGTTTAGCCCAGCTGCACCTCACAGATCAAGTCACACAGCTGAAAGTCTACCACTCCCTTGGCTTGTCCAAGCAAGAAGCTTCAGACATCGTCACATCTGACTGAATTCGTTCAGTATTTAAGAAAGAGTCATTCTTGCTATTTGAGAAAACGTGGGCTATCTGCTTTTTTATGTATTGACTGGAAAGTACTGGCAAGTGCAGACAGTGAAGAGTTAAAACAATACTAACAGCTAAATCAAAGAAAAACACGAGTAGTGGAACATCACATAGCAACGAGAGAATTGTGATGAAGAAATGATTACAGTGTAGAAAGGGCACAAAAGAACAATATAAAAGACTGAGTTATAGAAAGAATTTCATGTAAGGGAAAAATATACATAAATAGAGAAGATGCAGAGAGCTACAGAAAATGCTTCCAACACTCTGAAATCCTTGGGTTTAGCACAGAACTCTGGTATTTTACAAATGTGAGGATATTGTTTGAAGTTTTTAGAATCCTGCAAAATTCTGCAGATCAAGGAAGCAGATGTTTAAGGGCCTTACAGAGGTTTAAGGACAAAAGAGATACTTGATAGGTTTTTTCTAGTTTGATCTGTAACAGAACAATGGCTGGAATTTCACTTTCTGAGTTTTTAGGAGACATCCCCCATTGACTGAAACCCCTCACTGGTGGCAAATCTGCCACTCCTTCCTTATCATTGATTCAGTCATTAATTACACTCATGGTTAAAAAACTGAATCTTATTTCCAATGCAAACCTTGATTTCTTCTATTCTCTGCGGGGAAACCAGACTCAGGCTACTAAAAGGGTAAGTGCCATTTTTTAAGGCACAGATTATTTTTTGAGTTTGGTCTCTGAACTTCTTCTAAAGAGCGAGCATTGGAGCAATGGTCACAGCTTACAGTAATTCAATACACTTCTATACATTTTGAGATTTTATATAGTTTTTACATCACACACTCTCAGGAAGGCATGGAAGGGCACTGCTCGTTCGCACAGCTTTCCAAAGCTTCTGGAACATCCCAGGAGTCTCACACTTCCCTCGAGTCCCTGGATTACCCAGGAGTCTGCTGCCTCTCAGGAATATGGGGTGAGACACGGTGAAGAATAGTCGCTTCTCGGCAAATCCTCACCACCCATCTCCACACCAATCCCTGCGTTCGGAGATGTCAGGGGCAAGGCTTTCAAAGTGCTTTCCAGCTTGGGTGACAAACACCTCACTGAGTTCGGTTATCTGCCGGGACACCTTCTAGGAATTTGCTTTCAGGTTTCCTACCTCCCTCTAAATTCTTTCCCTCTAATGCCAAACGGGAAGAATTCATGTTCAGAAGGGTAGGGAGCCAGGAGGTGGTTGTGGCATCGCTGTTGGCAGATTTCCTGCACTCAGACCCACAGTGCACCAGGGAAATTGCGTCCACCGCAAAGAGAGTAAGGGCTGAAAGCCGTCCGGGGACAGGGATTAACCTCATGCTAGGATGTTCACCCCAAATCCAGGCTTCAAAGGTTTGGCTGGATGGGTCCCAAAAGCTAAAGGGTTCCCCACAGAGATGGGCAGTGGGCTCAGGAGAGCGGCACAGTGAGCCATAGCCAGTTGTGTAGATACACATGAAATAGTGTACAAGGCGCAGTCTCCATCTCTGTGGAGGAGAGAAATTCCCCCCAGAATGAGGGATGGAAAAGTCAAAATAATCTCTTTAGCCCTAAACTGCAAATGAACCAATTTCCAAGGCAATATTCTTAGACCTGAAAAGTCTCTCCCTCTTTCACAGAAAATAAATTCAAGCAAAAGGGGGGGGGAAGAAAAAAATCCATCTCAAAGAAAATAAATATTTAGATGGCTTAAAATCTGGGAGGGAAACATTTTGAAAATAGATGTTTCTTCCAAAGCAAACATTGCCCCTACAGCAGCTCCCCTCTCTGAAAGTGCCCAGGGTGACTGCAGTGGGGGCGAAGGGTGGCAGAACGAGGGGTCATAGAAGGTGCAGTGAACAATATAGCTCTGAGTTTAAAAACTTGCATTTGCTTATTGTATCCCATTGAAGATGTAAGTGCTTTTTTTCCAAACCAGCACATCAGTCCATAAACAGATGGAAATCCAAGGCTCAGCCCCTTAAAAAAGCCCCATTCCTACCCTACAGCCACACAGCCGCATCAGCAGTGCCCATGAACATCCTCCTATTGCAGTCCAGGACATCACAGCTACACAAGAGCTGCTGGCACACTCAACCCTTTCTATGCATCCTCCAGGCCATTTACCACCATCGCCTTAACCAGAGGCAGCTCTTTAGGGGCAGCCAAGGGCTCCTAGCAGGACCTGCACTGCATCTCGGGAACTGGGGGAACATCAGGAAGGGCAGATCTGCAGGAAAACAGGAGACATTGGGGGTCTGGGACCTGATGAGGTCTGGGCTTGATGGAAAACTGCCACATGAATAGCCTTCCCATAGAAAATCCAGTTCCTGCTCTGTTATTCTCTGTGTTACCACAAGTGCACCACCGGAAATCATCCTCAGAGGGATGGTTCTGCTCCAGAGGGGATGGAGTAAGGAAGCGTCTGAGAAGGGGGCTGCAAGAGGGGTGATCTGCACTTGCCAAGCAGGGACGAGGCAGGGCCAGGCACAGAAACCAGGACAAGCATTAAGATGCACGGCCACAGCCACCACTTGGTTCACATTTTACTTCCAGGGCAGGTCCTCACCTTAGGCAACCGCCTACTTAACCTGTGCCCGAAGCCCTGGTGTCTTGTGAACTCCAGCCCTAAAAAAACCCCTGTGGGGTGGCTGTTTCCCTTGAGGAATCGGGTGGGGAGCATTTCCAGGAGCTGGAGACTGTGCTGAAATCAATCAAGTTAAATGGTGGTATATGAGAACAGGAATGAATAAACCTCGAGGGATGTCATTTGTCATTTACTGTACTTGTTAAAAGTTACGAAACAGCAGTTCAGCAGAGGTTAGAGAAAGGACAATGCAAGAACACAAACTTTCAACCTGTTTCTGAAACTGCTTACAGCTCCAGTATTTTCCAGGAAGATGAAAAATTCATAATGAGGAAAATAATAAGGATTAAAAAGTAGCTTGTTTTATTTTTTTTTTTTAACGTCAGCGTAATAAGCTATTCAGACTTCTCAATTGCCAGCAACCATTGCTTATAAGGTGAAAGATCCTGCCCCAGTCATGAAGAATTTTTGGACAATAAAATGTCCATGAACAAACAAACGAAAATGGTAATAAAGAAAACTGCACAGCCAGAGGTCAGACATGCTTTATACTAGGAGCTGAACTCTGATAATTCACAGTAGATTAAATTCAGCAGCAGTAGAGGCTTAGCAAGAAATTTGGATGTTAGGAAGATTTAAGCTGGGAATAGGCCTTATTCTTATTTTACCAAAGGCCAGAAGTAGGCTCATACATGTTTATGAGGAAAAAGCAAAAGTGACTGAATTTCAAAGAATGGGCTGCGTAGAAAATAGTTTGGGCACAGCAGAGACTGTGGAAAATGCTGTCAAAAGTTAGAGGGCAATAACTGAAATTTTCATCAGCAACCTTCAACTTTACTTCCAAACGTCCGAAGCCAAAAACCATGGCTAAGAATACTAAGGACAGAATGGGTTTTGAGCACGCACTTTTCACCTCCCAGTGCGAAACAGAATTGTGAACAAAAGCAAATGTTGACAGTCACAATTTTTGTTACTCAATATCAAGCTTTTGACTAAGAAATATTTTGAGGGATATTGTTCTATTTATTAAGCTTTAAAGTCCAATTCCATTTCCTTTCGAAATGACACAACCTCTTTGAGTCCAGAGGGAGGCAGAAATCTCCCGAGCAAAGCAGGGGACGCAGTAGCACAGGGCTGAGCTGGGGAAGGCTGCACGGTACGGCGAGCAAGGCGTCAGGCTGAGGACCCGCCAGCAGCATCCTCCTGGATTTGCTCCAAAGCAAGTCTGACCCTGTGCTCATCACTGCCTCCCTTCCCCTAGCTTACAGCCTCATGCTGTATGGGTCCCACAGAACCCACATCCAGTCACCGGGACACGGGCTCGCACAAGGAGCCCGTGCAATCGAGGGCTGAGCCATCCACTGAACAGCGAATTTCTTCTGGCAATTTAAAACTTGCCATGGAAGAGTTCACCTTGTGGTTTACTTTGAAACAAGGTACTGCTCTGCGGACCAAGCAGCCCCTTCAACGTGGTAGAGCCCCACAGCTGTTCCCATACAATCTCATGGATGGTTCAGGGATTCTGTGGGAGGTTTCTCCACAGAGGAATTGCAGGCTGAAATTTTCCAGTGACAGGAGGGAAGGGAATTTGCAGGACAGTGGGGCAAAACTGCCTGCCATTATTATTAGCAGGTGACTACTACAGCTGTCGTGCTGTCAGAGTTAAATTACAGCCTGCTGAGATATTTAGCTATTCCTATCCATAGTCTATACTTGAGAGGCAGTTGCTGCTGAAGAGATGATATAATTTTGATACCTGCTTAATTTGTGTACCTATATCCTGCCTGACAGAATGATTTCTCTGGCTTTATAAATGGATCCGTGTTCCTCTCAATTGGCATTCACTCCTCTTCTTGCAAGAGCATCCGTCTGCCCAAAATCTTTAGAGAAACAGTTCATAGGGAACAGTTAATTGTGATCTCGCTCAAAAAAATTAGTCCCTATTTTTCCTCTGACAAATGAAGACATTGTTCCAACAATATTTTCCTTCTCCACTGACAGTGCTAAATATTTATATCCTGTGCCTCCTAGAAATGCAACCTCCTCATGAATAAACACCAGGCTAGCAACGCGCAGCTTCCAAGGAGGAAGCAGGGTGCAGCTGACCTATTCACACTCCATCCCCATTCGAAATACCAGGTTCCCCATGACAGCCATTTAAAATCAACACTGATCCTGATACCTGACCCGAGTTTTTTTTCTGTTTGCCAGAAAACATACTTAAATAGGCCCGTCTTGGCAGTATGGAACAAACAAGCCTAAGCCTCGCAGCGTAAAATGTTCCAACCCAAGCCACGTATTACCAATGCAGCACTGAAACGAAGTGTTGCTGGTGAGCCTTGGTCAACACATCCCATTTCTGCCACCTCCCGTTTCATTGTGCAAGCAAGCACTGGCGTGGCGCTCTCTGCTCTCCTGGTCGTTGCGGGTTGACCTCTGTAGCCCTGAGGCTCTACTTAGAAGGGGAAGGTTCCCCTATTAATCACCAGGGCCTGATCCAGCAGACAGCCCATTGCTGTCCCTGGAAAAGTCTCATGCTTGGTGAATGTGCGTTCGCAGCTTTCCGGGTGTTTTTTCCCCAAAGCACAGCTGGGCTGGGAGCTGCTCAGCTTCCCAGATGAGGCAAGATGCAGAGCAGCCCCGCTCACACACCTCCTGGGCCAGCTGTTTGGGAGTATTCCTCCTGAAAAGCAAAGCTTTTACTCTCTTCTACATTTTTATTTCAAGTTTAAAAGGAAGGATGAAAGGAAGAGGATGAAATTACAATGGCTGCTGATGTTATTTTCCCAGCCTGCCATTTTCCTTCTCCTGCAGTTACGGATTACCTCATGCACTGGGAAGCAGGTCCATCAGCTCCACTGCTTTCCAAGCTCTCTGTCTTCCCAGGACTTCACCTGCAGCAAGGCCATCTGCAAAGATGTCAAAATAATCAAGCAGTTACGTTAATAAGGTCCCTTTGTTGTAAGGGGTATCAGAAAGGCAGCCAATTTACGGCAGGAGCAGAGCTTTGTATTCTAATTACTGCAAAGCAGGACTGAGGCAATAATCAACCTGAGTAGGTTTGCTCTTCTGGGAGGGGAGTGGATGAGCTGATGTGGAGATTTTTGTTACATTAAGGGGCCTGTTAGACAACTGGCTAAAACTACAGCACTGCTCCCAAAAGGCGCAGTTGCACACTCTCTACTCCTGTTCAGTACTTTTTCACATTTTTGGATGATTTTCCATTTTGCTTCTGCAGCTGTAGTTGTCTTATGTTCATCATCCCCTCTTTCTCCTTTCCTTCTCAAACCCCCAGTTACTTTGTGCCCATCATAAGCCTTCATGAAGCCTCCGGCTTCTCTGTCTGCCATTCATACAGCACTGCCCTCCTCTCCTTCCCAGGGCTTTTCAATCCTCAAAACCCAGTTCCCCCTGGAAGAACTGAGCAGCCTGCAGCAATCTCTCCTTCAGCTTTAGCCCTCTTATTATCACACGCAACTCCCATTTGAAATTAGCCCATCAATATTTAACTTACATCATTACGTCTGGTATGGAAAATGCACACTCCTGTCCCTTGTTTGCTTGCTCCCACTGAGCGCCTCTGGAAATGAATCCTATGATGTCGGATAACAAGCACGAGCCTAAGTAAGGTAAACAAAGTTCTACATAGCTTCTCCTAGAAAATAGCACAAAAATTTCCCATCTTTTCTGCACAAGCAATTACAATTCCTCGGCAGGACTCCAGAGAAGCGTGTTTCTGCTGCTAAAGAAATGTCTACACCATTTCTTTTACAGATGAACCAGCCTACATCTGAGCCAACACCTCCCAGATATTCCCCTGCAAGCTGCGCTGGCACAAGTTCCGTATCCCACTGAACGGCACGAGTAGGAACAAGCTCCCGAAGTCCATGGAAGCCCACTCACACCGAGCCCACGGTGGGATCTCAATTCTGTTATTTAAGAACACTGAAAGTGTTGAGCTGTTGAGTTCCATTTCTCAGTATTTCCAATACCCTTTCCAGATGGAAAGGAAACTGAGCACTTCATGTTTAAACAATCGCTTTATTTTGATCCCAAGAACACTTACTGAAGACAAAAGGAAGACAAATCTCTTTCTGTGGACAGAAAATTTTATCAGAAATTACCTACTTTGCCAAGATCCCATCTGCACAACATTATTTGCTTCTGTGTAGAGAGGAATCCAGAAGCATCGTTCCTAACAGTGTTTAGATCTCAGATAAATATGTTTATTTATTTATTTTCTTAAAGATTAGCTTTTAAATCTTCACAGCTGCCTGACTCTTCCCAACAGCCTACTAGCGCTTTTGTTTTATTTAAAGGTCTATCACCACCTGTCAGTGCAACCTCCAGAAAACGCTGGAATGTGCCATTAGTCCTGAGCTTGGATAGGACAGATGAGCTTTTTTAGTAGCTGTACCGTATTAATGCCTTGTTAGGGTTTCTTATATGTCTCCTGCTAATAGGAATAACCTCTGGAGCAATAGCAATTTATCCATACATCTAGCTCACACTGCTTGTCACAGCTAGTAGCAGCGGATAACCCTCTTGGGCTGCTTTTCATCTTCTGTAGAAGCGTCCTCATTCTGGAATACATTATTTTAACCTGTCAGAGTATAAACAGGACAATTACTTAGACCAATGTAAGCTGAAAGTGTGGATAACTAAAGTTAAATCCAGCATTGTCACTCTAATGTGTTCGTGTTAAACCGAGCACACTGAGGCAGCTTGCCTTCTCAAATGAAAACATTTGTCAAACTCGCTAATTCAAAATCGACCTAGTGCGGATCTCTTGATTTGCACTGCTTTGCCAACAAGCCCAGGAAAGCAGCAATGGAAACACTGAACTAATTACTGGAGCAAAGAGATAAAATTATCAAGCAGGAAGAATCAAGCTGGCTTGTGCTTATGAAGGGAGAACTCATCAGCCCCCGGGAACGACAGCAACCCACCCACTGCTCTCGCGGTTTGCCAGACTTGTGCAAAATGCAGGCCCGCTCCTGCACTCCTGGACACTCCAGAACAGTATCAGGTCTACTGGGTATTCTGAGTCCACAAAACCTGATACAGCTGCCTCTGCATCCTTCTCCAACCTGTTTCCTACCGGCTTTGCTCAACAGACTGCCAGCAGAACAACTCAGCCCCTGCACCACATGCAGCTCACCCGCCCTTGCCGACCGATTTCATCCAAGGGAAAGGGCAAAAGATGTCAACACGGTTTCTTTCCCTGCATCCCACCCTTCCTACAGCCCCTCTGCCTCGTTCATCCCATGGGCACGTTTCCCAATGGCAGTGCTGCTCTCTAACCTTTCTACTTTCTTCTTCAGGGGCTGCCTCGCTGCTCTCAGATTTGACCTTATCTTTCTCCTCCGGCTCCTTCTTCTCCTTATTCAAACCTACCACAAACTCCCCCAAAATTTCCATCCCTGAAGTCTCTGCTGACCAGACCTGGGGATCTGTTCTCCATCTGCAGCTTCTTAAGCATTCTGCTGCTCTGCTGCTGTTGCCTACAGTTGCCTTCCACACAAGTCTTGTACTTGACCTGTCTGGGCATTAGCCCCTGATCCAGCTCTGCTCAGACTCTGTTGTGACCTTGTCACTTCATCCTTCCTGGCAGTTTGTAAAAAGTCCTCAAAGAAATGTAGATCCCTAAATCTGCCCCATCCCAGCTGCTAAAAACAGTCCCCAGGGCGGTGAGGGGCTCTCTTCGATGCCCGCTCCAGGGAGGAACAAAGCAACACGCTCTTACTGAACCTAAAAGGCATACCAATATAGTTTGAGCGGAAATGCGATGTTGTGCATATCTTTGTATCAAATCCTCACAAAACAGTCCATATTGGCTAAAAATCTTATGCAAAAATGCAGAAGAAGCCAAGGGGTGACTTCCTTTGTCTCCCGGGATGGACCATGGCAAAGCAGCAGGATTGCTCACAATCCGGACGTGGGACCAACATGAATTTTGCATTACCTTCTCATGCTGTGCCTAGTCCCACATTAAAATATCCTGAAACTTGGAAATATAAACATCTCAGCTGGAAATAAATGAGCTTAATTGATTAGATTCCTCTTTTACTTAATTGCCATAAGCTCTTTTTTCCCCGCAACACTTAGCCCAGTTTTCATTTCCCTGCGATGGCGAACAACAAATTGCTAATATGGAGACTTTGAATTGAAAATCTGCTGCACGTTTATTCCTGATTGTGTTCCCTAAGGTTTTTAAATACCCATCAGTTACGAAAATTTTCATGAAATTACGCACCTTTTACCATTTCCTTCAGTTTATAGCATTTTGAATTTTTTCCCCAATTGTTTTGTTTTAAATTGACGACCAGGCTTTCCATTACACTAACCATACCCTTCAATCCAACATTCAGATGACAACACATCCTTTTATAATCGTTTGGGCAAGTAATTATAACAATGAACATATGTGCAGCTAATTGCCTGCACCTCTGGATAAAGCCTTTAACCCAGGCTTTTCTGTAAGACTGTTCAGTTGGAAAAACAAGAGTGAAAATTAATGACCGTGCAAGCGCCACATGGAAATGACTGGAGACAGGAGATGACAAATAACCACCCATCAAGGCAGAAGGACTGAGGTTCAGCTTTCTTCGAGCACAAAAGGGAACGGAACGTTGTTTGGTCCCATTCAGTGCTAATGGTATCAGGACCCCTCCACTGATGAGACTGCAAAGATACGATTTAATAAGCCACAGTCCATTTAAAGTCTCGGGTTTATTAGATGTAGAGGCTAGCAACATTAATGTTTAAAATGCAATCAGAAAGTTATAGACGGGTTCTCTGAATATTTCTCCTGCAAACGCCGGTGCCACAGAAAATGAGGAAATACGTAGGAGTTCTACATATAGCACAGCCCCTTACTGCACAGTAAGCCTCGCTCTTGACACAGCTTGAGTTACTACATCCCCCCAGCTTCTCTTTGCACCATTTTTCTCTCTTCTTAAACTTACCTTTGTATGATTTCTCTTCCTTTTCTCATTTGCAAACACAGTTTCAAAGTCTTAATTAGTCTCAAAGTCTTTACTCAACTCTCTGCCATGACTGGTTCTTTAAATGGCCAATGTCCTTATTCACCACTCCGTTACTCCCTTAATATCAACGGTTTCTTCTTTCTTTCTATTTGCTGCTTTGTTTTTTTTTTTTTTTAACCAAGGACAAAACCCAAAGTATCAGTTTGACAAGGGAGAGAACATATTCTCTATTGTTGCATTCTTCCCAGTCCTTTGGGTACCTCTGAGGGTCTCTAGGATCTGCCTGAAATTACAGACAGCAGTTTAGCAAACGAGGGAACTAATCCCCATCCTACCTTTGCAACCCTGCTATCTTCCTGAACTGCAGGCTGTGGGCCCTCTGAGAGAAATAACTAACTTATGTACCTGCCAACAAACTCACCGACATACCACCGCTGTCACTGTACCGGACAGCTACAGCTGCCGCATTCCTCGCTAGCCTGAAAGAACCCCGTTATTTCCGTTTAGTCCATACTTACGTCATTTTAGCACAAAACAGTTTTAAAATGGCTTTTTTGTATTATTTTCCACTTTTTAATTTTGATGATTAAACCTTTTTTTATTAAAATGATTATTTTTTTAATTAAAAATTACCACAATCTAAGATCCAACAGAGGCCTAAGCACAACGCTGTGTCGAACATGGTGCTGGAGGTCAGAGGTCTTGCAGTCTTACTTGGGTACATCGCATGCGGCATAAAGACGCCGCCGTGGCTCATAATTGCGATAAAACCTTGAACAGGCAAGCTCATTGTGGTGTGATGGGGGAGTGAAGGTAGTTATAAACGGGGAGAAGTGCCAATAAATATCAAATGCAAAGAGAAAGTTGGCAGCAATACACTAGGAGCCAGGAATGACACAAAATTAATAAGGGAAGCAAAAGGACAACTGAAGAAATCAATGGTCAATAAAGCTAAGGACAATAAAACAAAGTTTATAAACTGTGGTGTAATCTAACCCAGAGCTACTGCTCCGTTTCCACCATGGAAATGATAACATTGTCAATAATACTGCAAGAAAGACAACAACGTTCAATAAACACTTCTGCTCTGTGTCTCAGCTAATGCCATTGATGTAGCCTTACGACAGATCAATGCTGATTAAATACTTCATTTTCCAGCAATAATTAATTGATAAGGACGTTAAACGCCATCTCTTACAATCAGAACCTTTAACCAGCAATCCAGACAATTTATACCCAGAAGTATCAACGCTCTGGCTGAAGACTTCATGTGCATTTTTTCAGTCGTTCTTGAACATTCACTAAATTCCAGGCTCCAGTAAAGTTGCTCTTGTCACAATATTTAAAAGATTTAAGTAAAATGAATGAATTGATTATGGGCTTCAAAGCAAGAAACTAAATCGGAAAAAAAAAAAAAAAGTTCTGGGATTTAACTGATAAAGAATTAAGAAAAAGTACCTCAAGCAAACTCTAAGCAATGGCAATGAATATTAATTCAAGGAAAACGGAGACTTTTGCTTTGTGTTGTATAAGATTACAAAGTTATTAAATAAGGAAAATAGCCCTAACTAAACAAGAATTCTCCTGCCCCTCCCCTTTGGCATGCCCCCCCCCCCAACCCACAGCATTTTGGCAAAGAAAATGAAGAATTCAGCTCTTTTGAAACAGATATTAAACACGTGTCAAAGAGACGCAACCAGCGAGGGGAGAAACTTGTCTTAGACTGACCCCACCGAGATGAACACTGGTCTGCCTGGAGAGTCCCCTCCTCCCATCTCCTCTACTCTCTCTTGCCATCCTCGTACCCAGCTACACTCCAGACAGGCAGCGAAAGCCGTGGATCGCTTTGAAGGACATAATGGGAAATTCAGAGCAATGCAGTTAAAATACAGCAGGGCCAAGAAAACATTCTCTGAGCAACACTGAATTTATGGAGAGGAGCAAAGAAAGAAGAGAGGCTTTGCTGTAGGAATTTGTGGATCAATGTACAAATTGTTATTCTCATTGTTCAGTAGAACAATTACTAAAATCCATTTGCCAGTAAATGTGCCTTGTCTTGTAAATCATTGGGTCATTAACCTTAACAATGTCAGTGTGTTGTCACTATCCAATTCAATTAAATTACTGACCAAGGTAATACCTAAAAGCACATTTCAGGCAAAGGGCTCTACTATTATATTATTATCTATGACAACATTTAGCATCTTAATTTTGTACCTGGAAATAGGAATATATCCTAAAACTTGGGTAATATATTCTAAAAGCCAGGTGAAGAGATGCACAAACAGGCTGAATGGAAGAAACGGGAATGGAAAGGTTAGAAGAGGGTAAGAGAGAGAGAATGGAAAATCACCTCCAAGGGTGCAGTGTTCTGTGCCATATTTCAATGCCCCTTGAGGTCAGAAGACAGGGACGCAAGATATTCTCTTGCCCATCAGTTATTAAATCTGTCAACCTGCCTCAGCAAATGTCCAGGGATGCGGTTTCTAAAAAAGGGGCACTCTCTCCACCATGCCAGAGCACCTAACACAGCAGCGTATGGAACAGTTGAAGAAAGTCCCCTCAAGACCTACCCCGGCCAGCAGCAAAGCACAAGCCCAACTGCCTAACTGGGAGGGGAAAGAGCAGCCGCTGATTTCCAGTTTCATTGGAAAAAACAACTGGATGTGTGACATGTGCTTTTCCATGGCCCAAGACTTCACCACGCCAGGTGCTGCAGAGGGTACAAGAAGAAAGGATGGTCCTTGCCATCAGAGAGATGCCAGAGGGTTGTGGGCAGATGGCTGGAGAATATGTGGAAGCCACAAGACCATGTTTGTCAGTACCTCAGGCAATAAACAGCCTCACCACTGTCAGTGTTTTTGTCAACCAGATGGCAAATGAGTTTCTGCTCTCCAGTCCAGCCGTTGTATTGCAATGGCAAACAGTCCCATGTAGAAACTTCAACAATCTTGGAGTGTCCTTGCAGGACACTTGCCTGGGTAGGTCTGTCAGAGTGGAATGCTTTACCTTGAATGGGTAATTTCTAGATATCCGAAGTTACAGAGAGCTTCCTCAGGGATGTCCTTGTGAAGCAACAACACAGCAGCACATTAAACTCAAGCTCAGTCAGGAACAGAGGCCACTGGCTTTGGAACTGCTGATTGTGAGGCACCTATGTGTTAGACCACTGTGTCTGTCCTTGTTGTTGGAAGGATACACAATGTCAGGCTGAATCGAGGGGCTTATAAAGCCTGCGTGCACAGGGAGCCCTTGGTGCTACATAGAAATGGCACATAATGCCATGTGCGTTCTTCATGTTTTACAGAAAAGAGTGTTTCAGCCCTCAAAGGGGGAGGGAGGAAAACGGAGTGAAAGAATGTGGAAAAAAATCAACATTTCATTTTATATAACCAAAAATTTTGACCCAATAAATGCATTCTACTGTCAGTACAAGTTTTATCTTGAATGGAAAAATGAAAATGATTCTATCAAATATTTTCTAAAAAGTTATTTGGGCTGCAAAGAAAATAGAAGAGAACTGGAAATGAACTAAACTAAATCACCCGCAAAACTTCCATTTTATGGGAGACACAACAACAGGAATGGGCTTTCAGCGTAACCGCGCCACAAAGGCAGAGTGCTGCTTTGTTAATGAAATTGCACTATGGATCATGAGCCGAATGGATGCAATTTTACGTGAACTGCACACACAAAAAATTCCCTCAATAAACATATGGAACACAAGGCTTCTTTTCTCCTTACATTAACTAGGCAGGAGGGAAACATTACGGCCGAGGAGCAGATATCAGCATTGGACCACTTCAAGGGTTGCTTAAATGGGAGTTCAAAATAAAATAGGAGGCAGACAAAAGAGTTGTTTGAGCAACATAAGTCATTATTGTTCTCCTTAAAGGTTCTCTCTTCTTTCAGAAGCACTAACCTGGGCACACATATACATTTTTGAAATTATATTTTCCTTTTAACTGCAGAAGTGTCTTCTGGAGGTATCAGAGGAACATTATATCCTACAGAGCCTGCTACAAGAGCCAGAGGTCTTTGAGGAGAAAACTACATTTGTAACAAAAGAGGGTAGTATCTTAGTAAGGAGACACAAAGCAAGGCTTAAACAATGCTCTGTGCTGTTCAGTGATTTTTTTTTTCAGGTAAAAGATAATTAACTAGAAACTGCCGACATTAACAATATTGGACTTGTATTACTTTCCTTGCTTTGGAAGCTGGACTTGGCAGTGCACTTCAGAGCTTTTCAGAAAGCTCCTGTTGATAAACTATTAGAGTGAAATCCACATCCCATTTGCAGTTAACTATCCTCATCAGATCATCTTTTAGTAGTCCCAGCTTGCAGCCCTGCTGGCAGTGACTATTTGTTTTTAAGAGAATATCTCTTTTTAAAATTTACCTGACACTAAGGCGCTCATTACGTTGGAAATTATGGGAAACGAGGACAGCAGTTCTGGACCTAGAAAACACCAGCTGACATCGCTCTCCTGCTCCCCCGTGTCAGGACTCATGGGGATGCTTGCAGAGTGATCCTTAAAACGGTTGTCTTCATCCATCGAGCCTCACGAGGAAGGATTTCAACAACACCCTAAAGCTTGGCAAGAGACAATAACTCATTCAAAGACAAGTGCAGCAGCTTCCAGGGACAGATTTTCTTCACAAAAGTTACATGGATACTCCAAGTACTTTATTGCTGTTTGAAAAAAACCTTCTCTCCTACCTGCTGCAGTTTCCAAACCCTCCTTTTAGAATTACCCAGAGAATCAGTATTTCACTGCAAAACTCTTTGACCTTTCCTAGTTCTGAGCCGAATTTTCAGATTATGGCATCCCAAAGGTCTGCCTGGGATGGCTTTGGGTTTGTTCCTTCTAGTCTGCTTGCAGGCTTGTTAAATTCTGCAAGACTCCATGGTGGGGGAGGCAACGGGTGGTGCAGGAAGGTAAACACCCGTGTCCACAACCTGACCAGCTGGACGGGCAATTTAACGTAACAACCACATGGCCCTGAAGAGTAAATCATCTAGATCTATGATTAATGTTTTCAAAACCTTTTAATTATTTCAAAGGCGGCAGTTTTGGCTCACTAAATGCTAATGATTAGTGCCAAAAAACGGGAAGTTACCGATTATTGCTGAATTCTCTGCGCTGTCGGCAGCACTGACACGCGTGTGCCACGGAGCACAGCTGCGAATGCCAGCACCCACAACCCACCTGGCTAATTCGCTGTGCGTTAACAGCAACAGCCCACACAGCCCTCGCGTACTTCATCATCCCGACCGGTTCTCTGCCACCAATCATCTTATGGATTAGCTTTCGGCGCTCGTTCTGATCTCTGATTCCCACCGAGGCGCAGCCACGCTCTGCCGCTCGCTCCCCAGCAGACTCCCCATCACATTCCCCATCTTTCCATGTGCTCGCACTTTCCAACAGCACAGGGTTTGCAGAGCAATCAGTGACTGCAAGAATGCCAGAATTACTTCATTTACACCTGTTTCTCTCTGCCTCCGGTACCTGAGATGCAGTGCCCAAAGCCTTAAAAAATGGCGTTCTCCAAAAAGTCCCAAAATAGCTTTCTGCTGTTCCGTACGCCTGCTGCAGGAGGGCAGAGCAACTAGAGGGAATTTTTAGTATACCTCAGCTTCTAAAGGGCTTCTGGAAAAGTTCATACTTCAGTAACCTGCAGCTAGGCAAGCCTGCTAAATTTTTAATCATGGATACCCAGAAAAACACGCTGAAAACAATACAGGAAATCCTAACGCAACCTTCAAACACCAACGCCTGGGCAAGTCTGTTACTGCAAGGGAAGTCTCGAGCTTACTGAAACGGCATTTTCTCAGCTGAACCACAATTTCACTGGGTTTCTGCAGGGCTCCTCTTCCCAGAAACACAGCCCTTTGCTCAGCAACGATTTTTACTACAAAAAGGTGAGTCCTCCAAAGTCCTATATAAACCGTAAGTACAGTGTGATCTGTGCCCTATGGCTGCAAAATAAATAATTTTCTTGTAATTTTCATGACAGTTTGTTCAACTCGAGCAAAGATATTGCACAAAAGCCGTAGCGCAATCATACACAAGCCATTAGGAACGTTGTTCCATTCATAAATATACTGTAATTAAACACATGTCAGCAGCTCAGTCTTACGCAGAGATGATCTGACAGTACTTGTGAATCTCAATTGCACAGTTCAAGGCAATTCTGGGACCTTGTTATTGTTTGCAGTATCATTTTTTTTCCTTATGCATTTTACTCTAACAACCTCTTAGCAAGACTGTACTCATCTTTAATAAACATCAGCTCTAACTAGGCATGGATGTACCACTGTAGAGCCTTGCTCTCCATCACAAGTGAACAAGGTACGGTAATCCTGTTCACTGCTTTCCAGACTTATAAATTCAGAAAAACCTCATATTTCTGCAGATATTGAAAACAAGGTTAAAACCTTAACTGTCAACTGGCTCTCGGGGCAGCTCTGCCCTCAGGGAATAGCAGTGTTTCTTAAAGTGCTTTAAATTCCTCAGCTCCTTGAGGCTGGCAGATCACAGAACTCTAATGAAAAGCCACATTCCAGTGCTACCAGATGGAAGGGAGAAATGACCATGATGTTTGTCCACAAGTTAGCACAAGGGCTCTCACACAAGCACAGCAACTGAAGACCACGGCCAAATACCATTCCCAGGGGTGCACACCGACCAGCACCATGTGTATACATAGAGCTGCTTGGGAAATCCAGGCTCTGGAGGGTATATGGGAAGAACAGGGCAAGCCCAAAAAGCCACACTGACATTCTGAGCTCTTCAGGCAGGTCTTTCTTCTCTTCACAGAATGGTTTGGGTGGGAAGGGACCTTAAAGCCCACACAGTCCCACCCCCTGCCACGGGCAGGGACACCCTCCACTAGACCAAGTTGCTCCAAGCCTCATCCAGCCTGGCCTCAAACGCTTCCAAACTCTTCCTCCCTCCTGTTCATGTGACCCACAAGCCCCCACCCACGACTGGAGACAGCAAGACAAGAGTGAGCTCCATTCATGTGCTCTCCGGCTGCTAATTGTAGGGCAGCACAAGTGATACCTAGATATACCTGATGCAAAAGCCCATGCCCAAAGCCCTGTGTTTCCTTTACATCACAGTATTTTGAAATCTTTAACAATAATAAGACATCCAGCAGAGAAATGGGTTAGTGTGTAACAGCATCCACTTCTGTCCCAGAAAGAAGTGAGTTAAATCATTCCAAACACCCAGCAGCATTTTTTGTCTGAGCAATGGCTCAATATAACCATTACGGAGGCTGGCTATACAGGTAGCAGCATACCTCTGAGTGCTGCTGCATGGTGCCCATCATATTTGTCTCCTCCTGTGCTCAACTTCCTTGTGCTGATAAAAGAGCAGTTAGTAGCTCTTTGTTATATAAATGTCAGCAGAGGCAAACAGTGGAAATTTGGTGGTCAGGTGTAGGGGGGCCAAACACTGCTAAAAAAAGATGGGGAATGTTATTTACCAGCTGCATAAGGTGTCAGGTGTTGCAGAGGTATTGTTCTCACAAAAATGGCTTGGAATAAGTTCCTTTTTTCCCCGAGGCTTTTCAGCTCGGTTGGAAAGGAACCCACAGATCTCCCCAAGACAAAGAAGATCCTTGAAATACTTGGCTGAACCCTCAGAACCTCTTCCATAGGATTGCTGCGCGGTGCCTCTGTGCCGAGATCGAAACTGCAGAAATACAGCTTTCTTACGAGAAGTGAAATCAGCCAGCACCGACTTGAGCGTCTCCCCCAACTCCTCGGTTTCTCTGAAGAAAATTTATCAAGTGTTTGTAATTATAAGTTGCCTGTGCTGCAAATCGCTCCAGAGGACAGTGGAGCTCAAATGCCTGCTCTCAATGTCACAAGTCTCCAGTGAATTGCAAGAAACCTCAAGCACCTTCTGTGCAGGGCTTCAGGCAGGATAAATTACACTTGTTCTCTCCGTCAGTGGAGCTGCACTGATTTACGCCATGGGAAGATCTGCTGCCTTGTGCGGGACACGTTTAAAGGGGGAAAAAAGATTGTGTCTTGCTTGCTCCTTATCTCTGCCCCAACCCTCCAGTTAAAAATATATTCCTTGGCTATGACTAGATGACTTTTGAGTTTGTGATTATTTGGTCATGCCCTGTCCTCTGACATGGGAGTGGTGGCAGACCCAACCATGGCACTGCTGCACTGTCGGAGCAGGCTAGAAGCCGCTGAGTGCTTCTGTGTGTTGTGGTTTTGCTAAGGACTTGCTTTTCAGTATAGTGGGATGTGTTCTCACCTCTCTGGGGTTCAGGCCTGCGTCCCAGTGCTTTGGAAGTAGTCAAGCAGTGTGTATAACCACCCAGGAAACCTTTTGCAGCACAGCAAAGACAAGACCAGCGCTAAGACTGCAGTAACATGTGTGTGCATTATATAAGTACCTGTAATTCTGAATACAGATGCTTGAAAAGGAAAACATCAGGTCTTTTCGGAATGGGCCACTCTGAGGACCTCCAGACCTAAGGGCATGAGCTGTTGGAGCTTCAGTTAAAACCCAGGCTCTGTAGCTGAGGCAATAGCCAGTTCACAGCCACAACAGACTGGTGGGGCATCACATCTTCATCAATGGGTCACGCTTCTTCTTTACATGACACCTAATTCCTTACTATGGCTTGCGACTGCCTGAAATCCAATACACAAAGAACACATTCACATAAACGTGAACACCCCAATAAGTACCTCGTAACATCAGGCACCAGCTCCTCACCGTGAGGATAGCTGGTAGCTAATTAGAAGCCTGAATAAACAAACAAACCAGAAACCATCCTCGTGCTTTGTTGAAGAGGCTCAGGCAGTGGGCTGTGTGAGGGAAGCTTTTGCTCTCAAGTGCTCCAGTGCTGGACAGAGACAGCTCATCACCAGGTAGGGCAAGCACACACCACTCAGTCCCTTGAATGCCCACAAGCTCACCACCCCTCTGGTAACACCCTGGGGATGCAAAACGGCCTTTCCCAGCGGTGTTACTGGAGCCAGCACTCTTCTTCACTGAGCAGTGCTCCAGAGCAGTTCTTTGGGCATAAGCGGCAGCGGGAAGAAGTCAACGTACCACTTCAGTTTTGAAGAGTTGCACCCCTGAGAAAAACAAGGTTCCTCTCTGGCTGCAGCATGACATGCAAACTCTGCCTCACCTGCCACTGACAGACCTGAACATCTGGCCCTACAAGAAGCCCCAACTCCACCATCAACATATTTTTGCTGCTCTTTGTCACTGTTTTGAGTTCAGTGTTTCTTAAAGACCACCGAAGTGTGACTTGCATTCAAATGACTGGCTTGGCAGGCAGAGGACACAGCACAGATTTTGGTGCATGCCATATGAGCTTGTGCTTAGATACTGGATGGCAGAGACCTGACCTGGTGTAGCTTCATCACTTATTATAATTAGCAATCTGTGGCCTGTCTGCACACGCCAAGAATCACACTTCACGGCACAGTGCAAACCTAACCTATCTCAGAGTCCACACAGGGAGTTTGTACCAATTTTAATTAAATCAGTCTCCAGAACAATTTGACTGCATTTCTTGTGTAGGCATGCCCCAGAAGCAAATGGATTATGAAATCGCTCACTCTCATTTATTATCAGTTTCATGTTAACAATTGTTCTTTCTTAAGCCTTAACTTCTAGAATCACGTTATTGCCCGGGAAATTCAACTTCTATGTTCCTTTTAATCCTGCATTTCAAAGAATGGCATGAAGAGATATCCTTGTGTCCCATAACGGCTCAAAAATCTATATGTAAGTTATCCAACATGCATTGTCCTTCCTTTTAAATAGCAATTATTCATATGCCAGTCCCATGATGTGCACAAGCTGTACCCAGCATCTTTGAACCTGTGAGTAAAGAGTATGAAACCAGAATAAAAGGCAAGGGACTTCAGAAACACTTAACTGAGACAGCTGGCTTACTGGGATGTTAGCACTAGGATCTTTAAAATCCCTGCAAACATTCAGGAGCCCCAAGAAGTAGTCCTGATCTTGGCTTTGGTGGTACCGCTCCCTCCAGTGTCTCCTCGAAGAGCTTAGGAGCTCTGTTAAAGGCTCCCTGTTAAGCAGGACAAATTCAGCCCCTGTACCCACACAGGGGTGACCTCCCCCTGCTTCCCTCTGCCAAAGAGGTAGCGATACCAAGACAGGGACTGCAGTGCCCACGCACCCAGTATCCCTCACAGAGAGGCTGAAGTCCCCCCCTATTGAATATGAACAAAAACTCTTCTGGGAAGATCCATGTTGCAATCACAGCTGCAAGAGCAGTTTCTCTATGGCCCAGGGGACACCAAACCAAGCCTGCAAAAGGGCTGCTGCTGCCTGCCCATGTACTCCTGCAACTGCTCCTCCTGCCTGCCAGCCCAGCTTTTGCCCACGTGTCCCAAACTCCGGTACTGAATGGAGGGAAGAGCATCCTGCTAGGCAGCTGTGAATGATCTGCCATCCCACTCTGAAACTGCCAGCACAAAGGAGTTAACAAAATCTGTTTGAGCTGAGAGTATTTATGCTTCAGCAGTTCCATTAATGGGTATTAAATAACGCTCCTTTAAGCTACAATGCTGCTGCATAGGGTTTCAGCCTCATCTTTATGGATGCCTTGTCATGATTTCTAGAATTATAGAACTTCCTGCCATGCACCTACATATATCTGCAAAGTTACAGAATAGTCAAAGATTATTTTTTCTGCCCAGAACTAGCAGAAATGACTTTTCATTAATAAGGATCAGACGAGATGAAATTAAATCAATTCTTCTCCCTAACATTTGAGATGCACAAAGAGGGAGAAACCAACTCTCCCCAATCCTCAGCTCAGAAGTCGTGGAGTCAAACCCCAGCTCTGGAAAGAATTGCTACAACAAGTAGGCACAACCACCACTCTGCTACCTGTCCCACTCCACACACACACAAAAGCACGCTCTTTGAGAAACACTAAGCTTCCAAAACTCCCGCCGGCTGGACACATTCCAGCAAGAGAATGAGATCGCCCTTAGCAAATCCAAAACTACAACATGCTTTAATCAAGAGTCTCTAATCTGGTATACTGGGTTTATCTGCCAGATTTTTGGGTGAGGGGGTACTTCAAGTGTGGCTTCTGTGAGAAGAGACCAGGAGCTGCCTCCACATCTCCAGCCTGCTCCAAGGTGGACCCACCACTACCCAAAGGTATTTAAGAAAGGGTAAAAACCTCTGTGTAACAACAGCTGAGGAAGAGGAGTGAGAAGATGTGAAACAGACCTGCCCACCCCTGGTCAGTGGAGCAGGAGGGGAGGAGCTGCTCCAGGTGCCAGAGCTGAGATTCCCTGTCAGCCTGTGGAGCGGACCATGGTGAAGCAGGTTGTCCCCCTGAAGCCCATAAAAGACCACAGTAGAGCAGTATCCAACCTGAAACCCATGGGGAGCCCACACCTGAGCAGGTTTTCTGGCAGGACTGGTGGCCCGTGAGGGACTGTACTCCATGGAAAGGTCCCACGCTGGAGCAGTTCTTGAAGAACTGCAGCCTGTGGGAAGGACCCACATTGGAAGGACACCACGCTGGAGCAGGGGAAGGGCATAAGAAGGAAGAAGTAACACGAAAAGCACACACTCTGCCTGCCTGCATGCACTTCGTACATGTGAACTCATGTGCAACACACAGTTCATGGGACACATAGGAGGGACTACACTATTTGATGATCCTCACCTCTTTATGTCATTCACTTATTCCCAAAAACTCAACCACAGTCTAGTCCATGTGTTCCTTCTACACTACACATCACACAGTCTCATTAGGCATCATCTCCAAAAGGACAGACCAGGAGATACTGTATCCCGCATTCTGTCAGGCAATTCCTAACTTACCCAGGGCAGGTGATCTCCTACACATGGCAAAAACTGTTAGGGAGTAATGAGAGGCACCAGGTGTGGGAGATGTAACTGTATCTGAGGAGAGAAGTAAAAAGGCTTCACTGTAATAATGAAAATTCAGACTGCATCCTGACTTCAAGATTTCCACAGACCCAGACTCCGAGATCAGATCTCACACACACCACGTCTAGTGTTTGTGTATCTGACTGCATCCGTACCAGAGCAGGGGCCAGAGAAAAACCATGAGCCTGATGATGATGATGCTGCTGAAATCAATGGATGCTTTGGTTAAAACCTCTCTGAGAATCCCCTGAGCCAGCAAGATGCTGTTTGCATTCCCGGAGACAGCATGCTCCAGGACACAGCAAGCCTTGCTGAGCACCTGTCCTCACACCCATTTATCTTGAGATGACATTGAAGGGAGGCTTTTAATACTGTTAAAGCCTATTCTGCCCAGCCCAAATGCATCCAATGCAGTTCTCAGATGATCTCCTGCATGATAAACAGGAAACTTGAAATAACATGGGGGAGGCACATGGGAGCCCAATAAAATGAGATGACATCCTCTGCTCTGCAGAGGCCACGACAGATTTCTGACTGAACTGCAGCAGCAAACCAGCATGATAAAAGAGCTAAAGCAAGAGGTTATGATATGCTTGAATCACTCCAGAGAAAGCAAGTGCTGTGTGTAACTAGGGAGATAAATAATCAGGCAGACAGAGTAGCACTGCCCCCTCACTAGCTTAAATCAAAGCAGCTTCTTTGCCACTGCTCCACCCACTTGGAACCAGCATCAGGGAAGTTTAAAAGTTGTCCTTGGGAGGAACAAACAGAGAAGTGCAATGCTGGAACGGAGGTATCAGCTCAGAGATAAGAGTGATGCCTCTGCAGTTGTGCTACCAGCGCTCCCACAGGCCCGCTCCCCGGACACAGCCAGAGCAGCCGGAGCCACCGGGCACTTGCAGCAGGTTCCTCCCATGGCCACCCAATGCCTAAAACAGTCACTGCCCTGAAAAGGAGCTTGGTTTTGGGGATAAGCGGAGCTGCCCAGCACACAGAAGCCCAAATCAAACTAAACTCAGGCATGCTTGGGCAAATCCTTTTTTGAGATCCCAGGGGCAGGATGTTGGACGAGTTGGCAGCATCTGGCCCCTAACTGGTGCTGCTATTCAGCAGCTTGGGTTTGACCCTCAGTAGGATTTACATCCTGCCTGAAGTGCCATGCACTGAAATCAGAGGGCCATGTGAGTATGTCCAAGGTCAGTTTTTCCTGTAAGTGATACCCTCCACCTCAAAAGCGATAGCATGCTCCTGACAATTGAGAGGTAATTGAACTGAGCTGTTTCAAATGTGATTTCCATACAATGTGCACTGTACTTTGATCCCCAATTGAAAAAAAAAAAAAGAAGGAATAAATAATCCCGTTTTAACCTTGACTTGACATGGCACTTACTATGCAAACACCCTGCCTGCAGATTGCACAGCCCAAGGAGGGAAGAATGTGACATTCCAGCACGGGGGAAGAGCTACCTATTTGCTATTCCTGCCCTTCAGCTCCCAGTGCCAAAAAGCCATCTAAAAGCTCACAAAACAGGTAAAAACTTGACAAGAAAAATCTGCTTTGACCTCCCACTGCATTCTTGAAAGGGGAAACTGAAAAGCGCCCTTCTCACAAGGAGCAGACGCTTAATGGTAGAAGGAGGATCTGCAATTCTCTTGCGTTATCTTGTAGGTGGGTGAAGCCAGTGTTTGCTGCGCCGCAGAATAGGAAGGTTTTTCCTTACCATAGATAAAAGCAAGTCTCCGAAATGCATCCTCCACAGAACAAGCATGGCTGAGGAGGACCAGCTGCAAGAGAGAGTCGTGATCTTCACAGGCTGCAGCAACCACACAGCAAGAATTCCAAGGAATGGGAAAGCTTCCATGCAGAAACCCACCTGGGTGAGCGTGTGCTCACGTGGCTCTGCCCAGCACAGGGTCACAAGCTTCAGCAAGGTTATTCTCGCAGCACAGGTGGGAGATAGAGAGGTGACCTTATTGCCCAGCTGGGACCAAAGGCAGACTCCCAAGAAGCTCATGGTGGTTCAGAGCGCTGAACCCAACTCTAAGGCAGCTCAGCTATCTGAGCATCCCAGGGCGAGTCTGGTAAGGGTAGAGAGAGCACCTACCTGCCCACTTGGACCAAGGGATTCCATATATAAATTCCAGTGCAAAATACATGTCTTTTTGCGTACAAAAATAAGGCCATACCTGGGAAGATCTAACTCTGTGCTGGGTGTAACCCTGAGCTTCCTTTCTATGAAACATAAGGACATTCCAGAAAGCATAAGATTTGGGAAGAAACATAGAAACAGGCAAAGAAATATAACAAAAAGCATGACCAAAAAAAGCAATATTACAATTCCAAATGTGTCTTGAAAGGACCAGCAACAAATTGGGAGCACTGCTTCCCTAGCAATATCAAAGGAAAACATATATGCCATGATTGCAGAAACAGAGGGAAGGGAGCAGGCAGGCTCAGCTACATGGAAAGTACTGACAGAAGGCAGGGGGGTTGTGATGGGACAGGAGCTCACAGGTATTTGCATGAGGTTGTATTTAAGCATCCAGCTAGCTTTGATCTGTTATGCTGGCAAAGCCGCTGCTCTTCGCAGTCTTTCTGATCTAAGCCCTGTAAACTGCTCTGTTTACCCTGATGACACCTCTCTACAAAAATGCATCAAACAGGGCATGCACATTCGGGTGCCGGCGTGTCCATGCATGCACACGCTTCTGCACAGCGCACACGAAAATTGTAAAGGCTTCTCATCTTCGCAACCCGACCACTAAGGCACAGGACAGAAACCATATGTCCTTTTCATCTCCACTGTGCCTGACTTCAGCCAAAGCATTCCAGAAGTAAATACTGCTCATGGTGAGTGAGAAAGGCAAACTCCAGCTCCGAGTGTGTAACGGTCCACCCGGAATACACCAAGGGATTCACTGAGTCTCTGCATATGCTTCCTCTCAGCATGCAGGTGTAAGATTTTAAAATCCATATTCTTCTCCAATAAACTTCAAACCAGCTATATTATCAAGTACCAAGAGCACCATCTGCACTCCACATACAGTGATGATGGGGTTTTTTCAGAGCTGATGCTGTTTCCTGGTATAGTTTGATACTATTTTGTCAACCGCATCACGAAAAGTGCAAAGAACCCCTGTGGATCCAAATGTCTCTGAAACAAGATGCTTTAACAAGTGCATATGACATCTTTCTGCTTCTTCAAGGCACTGTATTGTTGACTCTCACACATGGTAACATTTTAAATTGTAGAAACGCTCAACCCAGACACTGAAGTGCTCCACACACCTTGGCAGTGATTGACTGGATATTGCCGTGGCCGGCACACTGCAAGGATCGTGTGCTGAAGAAAAGAAGCTGAAAAAGGCAAGTGCTTCCAAAGCTTTATCTTCCTTGCTGTGCAGGCAGCATCTCCTAGCTGGTGTCTTCACTACAATCCACTGCTAACACTCCCTCCGAGAAAGCCCATCTCTGCATTGCTCTCTTCACCCTCACCAGTGCCAAAGCCTCCCTGACATCCGCTGAGGACCTTGCTGTTCTTGAATAGCAGCCAGAGGCCTCAGTGACGGATGTTCAATTCAAAGAGAGAGACCTGGCAAGGTAAGCTTGACAGAGTCCTGTCTGATGTTCCCCTCCTTCGCTTCTCCTCTGCTGTAAACTGTAACTTAACCCTGGCCCTGTTGCCTCTCCTCAGAGCTGTGCTAACACTGTGCCATCAACCTGCCCCATTTAGGGCACTGTCAATGCCCCCCATCCTTCCCAGAGGTACCGCAGGTGTTTCTCAGCACACCCGGATGCTGGCAGCAATTTGATGCTGAGTGTTTGATTTCACTCAGAAGCCATTACATGGTCAGAAAACCACTCCATATACCACCAGACCCTACTCCACTTCATACCTGGGCACAGAGCCTGTGCCTGCTCCTTTTCCAAGCCCTTCCTTCTCTCACTCTCTTTAATGCCTTTTTTGCCTCATAATGTCTGTAGGCAGAAACATTACCAAATGCTTCTTTACAGAAGGCTTCCTGTTGAAGCAAAAAGATATAATAACAGAGAATCTGGGTCACAACCGGGCACAGAGACAGCATTTCACCAGAAAGTTCCCCAAGAATGTATTCTTAGAAAGAAACAGCAACTTTGAGCAATTTCCTTCAGTAATGTCAGCCTCAGTTCCCTTGTGATCCTTTCACTGTCTTCCTTTTTGCTTCCTGACTTTTATCTTTCCAGTGGAGCACAGCTTCACGTCCGCAACTTTCTCTCTAGCAGAAATGCCGTGTCTCGGCAAGGCCAGTGCCCTGCTCTGTCGATCCTGTCTCCTCCTCCAGCGCCAGTAACATTTTAAACAAGGATGAGCCAGATGGCTGCCATCACATAACCTATCATCACACCATCAGATAATGAACCCAACGAGCACTTTTTAGGAATATACCCTGACTTGCCTTCTCTAGGTGCTTCTCTCCATGACTTCAAACCTAAGTCAGCATGTTAAGCAAGGAAAAATCACAGCATTTCATACCCAATCATGCCACGCACATCCTCTGAAAGTTCAGATCTATTAGTTTTGACCAAACCCCATTTGTACAAGCTCCCTCCTACTGTACTGCAGGAGACACTCCTGATGCATTCTCCTCCAGGCAAGAAATGCCAGATGAAGCAAGGATACAACAGACAAACTGCATTCTCTGCTGCTGTTTATCAGCATAGTTCCACCCAAGTCATTCTAGTTTTGCCAGTTTATAACAGCACAAAACACGTCCCTGTATTTCTGTTCAGCCTGTCACTTGTTAATCAGTTTGAATGACAGTCATCCTGTTCACATTTGCTGCAGTTCAGTCACTACTAAGCACTGTTGCCTGAATGCTGATTTTTTGGTACCACTGTTAGTAATATATCTATTTCTTTCATAATTCTTTACAAACATCAACAAGAGAGAATAGCAATAATTTACTAGTGAAGCATTTTAACATTCAAAACCAGTGACCAATTAGAGATTTGAAAATGTCTGAATTAGACCCACTATTCAAAATGCCATCTGGTCTCCTGATTATTCCTTCCATGTACTTCCTCACAACACAAAAGAAGATTAGGACAAAAAAATTTCCTTCAAAAGAACATCACTTTTACAGTAGTTAGCTGCTATCAGTGCTGGGCAGGGTAAACAATCCGCTTCCAAGCAAAAATGCCCAAGGTGAGGTTACTGAATCAGACTTGCCTTCCACTACTTTCTTTTTGCAGTTTCCAACCAACATCTACTGACTTCCAGTGCAAAGCAGCAAGCGTACCTAAAGCTGTACTCTAAATTCACCCCTATTATCTTTGTGTTGACACTTCATCCTGGAAGATATATGCTGAGCTCCAGGTAGATCATTTGTAACCCTTATAATGATGATGGCAACAAATATAGCACAGTGCCCTCCAACTGACACGGAATGGATACTCAATGCTTCGCTATTTTGCAATGAATAAATTGGTTGTCAACATATGCGCAGTAGCAGCTTTTCCCCCAATTTAATGATCATACAGCCATGGCACAGCAGATCTCTGTGTATTATAATGATCAGGAAAGCTTGATTGAAAGATTTGGAGAGTGAATTTCCAGCCAAAGGTGCGGTTGCCCTGGAAAGCAGCGATACGAATTGATTTCCGGGTTGGAGAGATGCCTCACAGCAGCTTCACCTTGCTCAGGGGTGACCTTCGTTAAAACAGTTGCTTTCTCAGAACAAGAAAGCTCTGTCTTACGAAGCATATTTTCATGGCTAGCCACATGCAACACCTACGTCTGTCCACACACTGGGCATTTGTCGTGGCAGCTGGGTGACTGAACGTAGATGGTCATTCCATTGCAGGCAAAGGAGGCATGCCCTGGGGCACCCGAATGGCGTGCTGCAGCAAACAGGTCTGTGTCAAGATCCCGAGCCACTTCCCCTCTTCTATACATGTTCTGTACAGGGAAAAAATCTGTGCAGTCCTGTGAGCATTGGGATCTTGGGAATGGAACGCTCTGATAGCCACAGGAAAGTAGACAAGCTCTGTGGAAGGTGGACATGACCTACACCCACCTCCCCATGGGGCACCAGGGCCAGGAACCCACCCGCCCAAATGCCGAGCTCCCTGCCGTGAGCCATCGGTCACGCAAGACTTCACGTTGCCCATCCCAGCCATCACCCAGCGACACGCTGCATTTCCAGCACAGTTCAACAAGTCTGGGGGATATTTTTCAGAAAAAACGTAAAATTTTCACTGATGGTCCCTACTTCTTTAATGTGTTTTGGGATTTTCCCAGGTATTCAATCACAACTCAGTTATTCATTTTTTTCCCCAATGAATCTGAGAACACTCAAACTTTTCAGGAAAAGGAAAAAAACCAACCTCTAGATTTCAGAAGTCAATTTTCAGTTTTACTTTTTAAACAAAATGTCAAATATTTGTTGCAAAAAAAACTGATTTAAAAAATTAAAAGGAAAAACTAGACACCACTAACGAGTTCCACTCCCCAGCATGTACAGATCCATCTGGCACACAGCAGCAAATTGCTCATGACCCTCTGGCGATGCCTTCCACATTAGAAGACTCCTTAATCCCAGTCTCCTTCTAACTGGAATTAGTAGAGCAGAGAGGCAAGTGGCCCTTTATTAATATTAATGATCATCATGAATTTATATTACAGCTTCTTCAAAACTTCACAGAAAACATTACATTTTGAACACTGAGGACATACAAAATTACACTGGCATGGACTGATAATTACAGATTATCTGTCAAATTTAAGATTAATCCTTGTGGAATGGGCACAATTGTTTGAATTTCAGGATTTTTCCTCACAGAAATATTTGTGAGGAAATTCAGCAACTGAACTGTTATCCTGTCCCACTCATCTCAGCAGCTGTTAGAGGGGAGAAGGGGCTTTTTTCTTCATTTTGCTAAACTTCTGGCATTTTTTCAATCCCTTCCCGCTCCCCAGCATACACCTATATGCACATGCCCACACTTCTAACACTGAAAAGTGGCACTTTCTTTTACTACTTTGTTTACCTTTTCCTCCTTTACCAGAAATAGGTCTATTCTAAGTGTGACTTTCACCTCTGTGGGTCTCAATGCTTCGCTCTTTCTTAATTCTTTCCAGTCAGGAAAAAGTCAGGCAAAGGAGGATAAGTCATTTTCACCTTCCTTTAGTTTTACCAGGGGGAAAAAACCCAAGGACTCTAGATGTGCTCTGGAGTATATCAATTAGCATAGCAATTAATTATAGTATCCAGTACGGATGGAAAATTCGGTTCAGTGCAACAGCAACACCACGCGACGTTGCCTCACATTCTGCATGCACTCATCTCTTTCCACGTCACACGCGTAGGCCTGGAAGTGTCTCACTTTTCTGAATTAGTATCTCCTACTAGATGGGATGACTAAGAGTGAGCATTTAAAATTCATGTCCAAAGCTTTTCTTCTGCAGGAGCCTCTGACAGTATCTAATGTTTGTCTCCCTTTTTGGGACAAACGTGGTCGATAAAGAATCGGGCAATGCTGAGGGCCTTCCAGCGGAGGAGGCTTCGCCTGGGTTCTGCGCACAACATCCCGTTGCACAGTTTGACCAGAACGACTTCTGGTTTCAGAGCGACTCCTTTCTACATCCCCGCAGACGTCAGCTCCTCAGGCCCAAGGCCATAACGGCAGGTGAAGGCAAGGCAAGACAAGCCATTTAGCAGACATCAGGCCAGGGTGTGAACTGACATGGGAAGATGCAGCCAGCCTCCTCTTCCTGGCTCACCACAGGGTCTTGAGGGGCAGCTCCGCAGCTACTCCATAGATTTCCCTTCTGCCTTTAGCTGTGGCAGCTGGGTTTTGAACCTGTTTGCAGCTATTACTGTATTTCTGCACTTTTTCAAAGTACACACTTCCCCCTGAATACAATATTTGCTTTAAATATTTGGAGGATGCAAATTTCTGTATTTACACATGCCTGAAAAAAGGCTCTGACTCTGCTGCGTTCCCTGGGTAATTCAGTAATTCTCGCCAGCCTCCTTTCAGTTAATTACTCTGTACGACTGTCTGGTGAAAAATGAGTTCTGCCTGATTCCTCTCCTGGAAAACATGCAGCAAGTCAGACTAATTCTTGCTGCAGCAGAGCAGTGCACGAAGCAAACGCGGTGTGTGAAGCAAGTCGATATTGTAATCACCAATGCAGCCAATCAAACCAAACTCCAGGATCAATCAATACTGTATCTTCCCAGATGACAACTGTGGAACAGAAGCTTTTAATGCCTTTCCAAGATAAATCTCTTCCTCCACAATGAGACACGATCTGCCAGTATGTTCTGTAGGTAAGGGAGGACTTTCCTAGATATTAGCCAGACAGCAGATTAAAGCAGCCAAACCTTTCTGCATTTGAGATCTCCCTGACGCCTGACCAGTCAGGGACCCTGTTTATTTTTAACAGTAACCCTTTCCTGTTCTTGTCTTACAAACCAAGCAATGCAAACCTGCCAAGAGAGCAGATCATTTCATGACTGAATCGTATCTGCCAAATTAAACACTTAATAGCCCAGAAACTCTCCTGTAGCACCATCCAACTGCGGTTTCAGGGACCAGTTTATGTAAATCACACATACCAATGTGTTAATGTTAGCTCGAGATGATCATGGTCTATCTATATACATATTCTTGGAACAAAACCCGTCTGTCTCACCTCTGTGCAATGATTAATAGCTTTTTATCCCATACTACTCTGTGATGCAGTGGGCTATTAGACCCCTTTGACAGAACCAAGACACAGGGAGATTAAGGGTGTGCCTACACAGATAGGTGCCGGCAGATGCACGATCCTCTGCCTGTACTGGCTGGATGTGGGTCTGTTTGGGCCTGGAAGTCACAAACAGGCTGGGAACAGGGCCCAGGAAACCAAGGGGATCAGCCATGTGAGCACAGCAAATTATGGGCAGGCTTGCAGCACGGGATCTTCCATTTCACTGCTTTTTATTTTAGAAGAAAAGCCCTCCTGGCAGCTCCAGGAGCATATCATAGCTGTGACTGCTATTACTGCCCACTTTAAAAGTACAGTAAGAAAAAAAAAACACAAACAAACAAACAAAAAGTAGTTCTCCCTATTTAGAATGGCTCAGGTTGAGATGCGTTGGTTATAGGTCTTTAAAATACACCTGCAAGCATCCAGCTAGGATGCTGGCACTTACCTCCTACATCGAACCTCATACCATGCAGAAGTGTCTCCTTGGAGCAACGAGGGGCACATGGAGAGCATCAGCATGAGCTACATATTGGAAAAAAGCCTGTTTACAGCAGTTCTCATTAAGGAAGAAGGAGGGAGCTACCCTGGAAAGAAGCAACTGAAAGATTAGTTCTTTGATTAATTGATTTTTCAGGCCATTAAGGACCTTTGTGGTCCTCGCTCTCCTTCCCCTGTGTGAAAAGTCAGGGGATTTTCCCAGAGGCTGCCAGGGCTCTGCTGGAGATGCGGAGGTGTCCACGGGGACAGATCTGCCCAAACGCTGCCAGACCCCCGAGCAGAGCCTCAGTCTAGCAAGGGCCAGATTTCACAGCCTGTAGACGTTTCATTTTCAGTTTGGCATCCCGCTGATTCCATCAGAAGTGCTGACTGAGAAAAGGCTGCACGCGGCCCCTGAACCAGGATCTGGAACAGACAGCGATTCTTTTTTCAAAGCATTTCCCTCAGCCTTTTAAACAGCATGTCGAGTGCTGTGGTTCCCTCTGCCCCCGAGACATTGTACCAAAGCTCCTTTTCCTTAGGAAGCTTTTCCAAGCCTCTGATGTGCATGTTTTACAGAGAGAATCCTAAACCGAAGATGACAGTCCTGTGCACCACTCTATTTCTTAACATTTTTTTCTCTCTTTTTTAACTTTCCACTCCAGCAAGCGAAGTTTAACAGAATCAATTCCTCTATATGCTCAGTAAAATCCTCAGCGGGAGCCACTGCTCCGTAGGCTTCTTTTAGTTATTTATTGCCTGCCTCCTGCATACTGCATGTGTTAAAAGATGTACTACCAGCTTAGGAAACAATTAATCCTATTACTGCTTGGAAGATGGACGCTGCAAAAGCAGTACCAGCACCAAGCTGAACTGTGCAGGAGGACTGACTTCAGATCTAAAAACCGGTTCCAGGATGTTGAAATACTCCATCCTACACACGACAAAGCAATTTTCTCTACATACCTTAACTACCTGTATTGTCAGGATCCTGGAAGTGGTTCCCAGTCCCACCAGTATCATCTGGAGACATTTCACAGTTTATTACGGTTATCAGCAAACTGCTGCAGATACCTTGACTTCCAGAAATTTGGCTGTTTGGAAACATGACAGATTTGGGTTGCACTCATCTACCAGACCATCAGCTGGGGGCAGGAGTTCCATGCATCCCCGGTGAACTGAGAACGCTCCTGTTACCCACTCTCACTCTAACACATCTGCAGTTGTCAACAACAACATTTCTTCCTAAACTCAGTCATCTCTAATCCAAGTGTCTCTCACTTTCACTGACCTGTTAACAGAAAGAGGTTGTTCTGTACGTGGAGATGAAGTCAGGTCTCAGCACATCAACTCACATGACACAGGTCCACTGAGATCACCCTGACCAAGGATGTCGGTGCTGCCACAGCTACACAGAGGACATAAAACAAGATCTCAACCCCTGTGACCAGGGGAGATCCCCAAACACTTTGCACTTTGGCAGCAACATCAGCAGCTTGCCCTGGCTGAGCTCCATGCCGCTGTCAAAGCCGGTCGCTCACCCGCCACGCAGCACAGAGGGCACCACCACCCGAAAGACAGCTCGCTTTGAAACAAAGGCTGACCAAGCACGGGAGCCATCGAAGTGGGAGCACGGGATGCTGTTGCAAAGCAGTATCCAGTACAGGCTGCAGCAGGCTCAGGGCAGAGCTGGGAGACACCTGTGTGTGCGACCAGCGGCATCAGCAAGTGACATCCCTGCCCCAGAGAAGGACAAACATCTCAGCATGTTCAGCCAAGACCTGGTTCTGGCTTCTCTGGTGCGCAGTGCTACCAGTTTTGCAGAGATGATTGGACTGTGACCATTTTTAGTTCAGCCTCAGCAAATCAATTTATCTGCAGGTTAAATCGATCCATCTCTTTGCCTTCATTTCTACATCTATAAAATGGGGATAGAGTCAGCAGCCTTTCTCTTTGGCGAAGTATTTTAGGATCATGACGAGCAGGGCACAAGAACTCAGCTTCATTATACAGTTACCATGTGCAGTTATGTTATGCCACCACTCTAATTCCAAATGAAGGGAGTGGTGCTGTGAAAAGATTCAAAATTTGCATTTTCCTACCAAATTAAGACAAAAATATACCAAAATGTTGGAATTCTCTTCCCCCTTTGGACTCCACAGCACAGACGCTGCCTATGGACTCCCATAACACACAGCAGCAAGTCCCTTGGGCAGTCACGGGACTGATAACCTTGCCCAGCTAGACCACCCATGGGGCTCCAGCTACACCTGTGGCACCCTGTGACAGCCCACAGTATGACCGACAAAAACTAGAATGTCTGTGTCAAATTTGCCCAACCTGAAACCAAATCAAATTGAACTTTCCCTAAAGAAAACCTAATTTTCCCCCCTCTGACTGTTTCCAGTGAGGAACCGGTGTATGGGATAGCTTTTCATCTGCTCTGGTCCAGGGCTGTCACATCCCCTGCACACTCCTGGGCATCCTAGTCTCCTGTGTGTGTCTTCCTTTAACCCTCTGCCTTCCCATAACCTCCAAGTCCAGCACATTTCCTCTTCTCCCGCCCCGCTTGTTGGCATGGCAGTTACTCCTGGAATTTTATGGCATCAGGTAGATGACCCTTCAGTCCTGGTACTTATCATGCTGACAGAGGCCTTATATCTGAGCATCCACCACTGATGTGGCTGCTCTTGCAGGTGAACTACTGCTTGTGCTCATCGGTCAGAGGCCAGTCCTGTGCAGCGGGCAAGGCTGTGGGTGGACAGCCGAGGTTCACACACTGCTGTGAACACCTTTGCTCCCAGGTAACAGGTTTGCTACCACCAAACCTTCTATCCCAACCCAAACCCTTTCCTTTTTGCAAGGGAATCGAGTCACTCCTGCGCAGACCAACGCATCTCTGACAGAGGCTGCAGTTCCATGGATCAAAGCACTGCTCCATCTTCCTAGCACTGCTCTCACATCTGAATTACTTTAAATTTCATGGACAGACGAGTACCCCTTTCCCAGCTTTCACACCCATCCTGCTCCAGGCAGATCCCCACACATACTCCCTCCACCCTTCGCCCTGTCTCTATTTCCCCAACCTACCTCCTGCTACTTTTCCCATGTTTGTAAACAACTTCTGCCCTCAGCCCCTGCTCTCAGTCCCCTGGGGCCAGGGAACTTGTGCCCTTCTGTTGTCACAGGCACCAGTGTCAAAGGCTCTGCCATTCACTCATCCCAAAAGGGACAGTCCAGCCCCTCTCCCTGCCCAGGGATCAGGGGCATGCAGCTGCCCCTTCACAGCTCAGGCTCCACGGGGAATACATTTAACACTAAAAGCTGAGGTTGTCTAAACATCAGAAGGCAGAAAGCAATGAAACAGAAATTTAAAAATAATGAAACAGCTTAGTAACACAATTCTCCACCCCGTAGTCCTCCAAAACGGCAATTCACTGCTTGAATTACGGACAGAAGTGATTGCTGAGCAGATCCAGCCATTGCTAGCAGAAAAGGAAATGCAGCCGCTCTGTCTGGTTTTAGCCCCAGCCAGTACCAGAAAACTCAGGTGGATGAGAGGAAAAATAATTCAGGAAGGAAAAGGAAAAGTCCCCCATCTGGGAATGTCATTGCCCGAATTATTTTTCCGGGCAGCCGTGACTTTGACTTGCTTTAATAATGGCTAATATTTACAAGTCTCCTGCAAATTCAGTTTATTTACAATTAAATTCTCTACACAGCTCTGATCCTCAGTGAGAAGACCATTGAAGTCAACAGGAGTTTTTCTATGGGTTTTTGATCCCATTCCCTAATCACAAATAAAAACAGTCTGTCCAAGCCAATTTAAATAAAGCTCCAGAAGAGCGTTTACAGGACAGCTTTACCTGTGCATTTCTATTGCCTACATCCCTGCCATGCTGCCACAACCGCAGACACGAAGAGCGATCGCTCTAGAAACACAGCATTGCACCACCTCAGCAGGAGCAGCACCAAGCTCCGCAGCCAGCCGCTAACCCCGGCCGCCAGCCCACCAAAGCCACCAGTGCTGCTCTCCCTGCTGAGGAGGTCTGGATGGAACCAGGCGGTATCACACCCACAAAACCGAGCGGACTGCCATCCCCGCCGCTCCCTGCGATCCCGATTCTCCACCCACAGTCACGTACGTCACGTACCGAGGAGTTTCTGCCATTTATCAACGAATATTAGCTCTGCTATGAGGGCTTCTGCCGCCCCGGGGAACATGCCTAAGCCTGGCACCAAACCCCACTGGTGGTTCTCTGGGTGGGTTACTACAGTCAGAAAAATACTGCCAATACTCTGTGCAACTTTCACAGCATTATTAAAGCAATATTTTTTATATTATTACCATGGTCTAATACTGTTTTGAATTTGCAGTTATGGAGTTCGTTTTAAAGCACTTGATTATACTTTGAGAAGAAATAGTCTTACAGTACAAGTCATTTTCTCAAGTACACTTGAAGAAAGGATAGTCTATGGCTCAGTAAATACAACAGTCTGAAAAGTTATGAGCTATCAGACTAAGCTGAATTGACTTACTGATATTACCTGCAATGAATGAGTTTTAGATAGCCTCTCATAAATAGAAGGCTACAGAGCCTACGATTTTATGGATGTCTTGTACTTATCAATATATATGAGAAATGATGCTGTCAGGCTTTCGAGGGGATACTATGTGAACCACACCACTGTCAATTTAATTTTTTATGATTAAATATTTGGTGCTGTTAAAGGTTATTTAACATTTAATATAGCTGCTCTTCTACATAGCTGATAACTGTCATCTTTACATAATACCGAAGCTGGAAATGGATGGGGAAGGCATATTTTTTAGAAGGTTCCTATTTTTTTTTTCAATTTACTGTTAGATTTGTTCCAGTAATAGAATAATATTAGGTGAGTTTAAAAGGCTTTCAATATTCAGATGTTCAAAAATTTAGTCTTAATGCCAGCTGCAGCTGAGCTCAACGTTTGCTACCGAGGCTGCTGAATTTTCCTCTGCGGTAGAAAAATCTCTCCCAGGTTGTACTGCGGGATGGCAGCTCGTCCCACAGCAAGATCCTCAGGCCTCATATTCACTCCAATCAGTTTTTATATCTTTAAGAAACACATCATCAACTTAAACATCACAATCCAGTTTGATCATTATTTCCTTTTTTTTTTGGTACCTGTTAAGGCTACTGTAGCTGGAGGAGATGAAAGATAACATTATTTTTGTGTGTCTTGAAGCAAGAAAACCTTGTGCAGTGACAGAGTGCTGTCTGGGCAGGCACAGGGGTCCCCCCCAACCATCCAGCAAACACTTAGAGTTGAAAGAAAAATGTAACAGGCCCCACCCAGGCATGTCCCAGCTCTTACTAAGACCCCCCAGGTGTGTAAAGGTAAGCACACAGGTATGTTTGCAAAGCTCTTGCATCCAACAGCATATAAAAAAGGGCACAACAAGAGAAAGATGCCAATTCTTAAAGCCAAATAAATTACCAGTAAACTGCACAGACTTAATGGAAAGATCTGCTGTTTATATCCCGCTCCACTATTTTGTTTTTCATTTGATACCTAAGCACGTTAGTTGGGTTTCCTAAGCAGAGTCCAAAGCTACTCTTTGTTTTTTCTGCACTCACATCAGAAAGATGGAGTTTTTGAAACAGCCAGAGGCAGAAAATAAGTGTTTCTATAATTAAAAATAAAACCAAAACCTATAAACAGGAACAACCACACAACTAGAGTGTAGAATCAGGTCAGTTCAGGTCTTGATCCCAATTACATTTTCTATGAAGTGGATCCCTTTGTGGAACTGAGACTTTGGAGTTTCTTCAGTAGCCCTTCACATGGTCCAGTTACAACGAAATCTTTATTGCTTTTCAGTGACCGAATCATACTTTTGTGTAATAAAACCCTTTACATCGACTTCCTTGAGTGAAGTATTAGTGCAAAAGCAGAAGCTGCCTTAATCTCCAAAAGCGATCGCTCAGTTTTGCTGCAGCCCAGGGCCTTGGAATGTACCACCCCGTGTCCTGTGGCTGAGGTCCCACCAGCTGCTTTCCAGGCGCCACCGGTGCATCCCAAATCCAGGCATAAATCATTGCTCTGCAGCCTGTCGTATCTTGCCTGTAACAAAGCTCATTAATTGTGGTGACAGCCCCTCAAGAGCAGAGAAACCGGAGCAGAAGAATCATGTATCGGTGACATGAGAAAAGCGTAAAGGGCTGCCATTACAGGAAAACCAGGCTGGAGGAGGCTTGGAGCAACCTGGTCTAGTGGAAGGTGTCCCTGCCCATGGCAGGGGGTGGGACTGGGTGGGCTTTGGGGTCCTTTCCCACCCAAAGCCAAGAAGGTGGTGCAAGCATGTATGTGTGAGTTTGGGCCCAAACCCCCAGCACTCACAGGTCGGGGAGAGCTCACACTGTTGTTAAAATCACTTCCATCTCCTGCAATGCAAAAGGCTTAAGCAGAGACCAAGTTTTAACCACTCTGAGCTGCAGTGACCATACGTTAACTGCTCTGTATTTAACTGCAGAGTCAAGCAGTCTCTCAATCTGTGGGTCATTGAATTAAGGATTTTTTTTGGTAGCATTTCTCAAATGAAACTTCTGATACGCCTCCCGCTCCCTTTCAGTGCAGCTGAGCAAATTCAGACATTAAATGAAATAGGCATGTTTTCAGATATTCAAATTATGTCAGGTCAAACCTATAAAATAAATAGGGCAGAAATACAGATTTCCATATAAAATCAACCCTGAGAAATTTTTAGCGAAAATTCTCAAACACTTGAAAGGCCTCTTCTATCTCTTCGCAGCAGAGGTAGGAAGGGCAGAAAATTATGACACAGTAATTATTATGATGGATGTTGAGCCAGTCCTTTACATTAGATACACTGCTTGTGCAGGAACCAGCACTACAGATTGCATACTTCACTAAGCAGGACACTCGAGATTATAATGGGCAATACAGATTAACAACATTAGGTTAAAGCAGGATAATTCTTCTTCTTTCTCATTTCTATTCCTTTCCCATGGACCAGCTTCTGCTTCACGTTCCTGTGCTCCTTGTTTCCAAGCCTCAATCTGCACATCCAGCAGGTATTTTCCATTTCAGCTGGTGGTACAGATCTGGAGTAACTTGATGGAAATTTGTGAAATTACACTGGTGTAAAACTCAGCTATGACTAAAGAATCAGATCTGACAGTTGTGAGTGAAAGGTGGTGCTGTGTTTGCTTTTGCTGTCTCATGCAAGCAGCAGGAAAGATTCATCTTACTCTAAACCAGCCCGAGAATTTAGGAAAAGGCTTGTCTCTGCACAGTGTAAATAATCAGCATGCTGTTATTAAAGGGCCTATTTGTAATTGTAGCAATTATTTCTGAGTCGGTGCGAGACCAAGGCAGTGTAGCCCTTTGCACACAGGCAGGGGCTGAGCACTCTCCTATGCTCATCCCTCTCAGGTTTGGGGTTGCTACCAAGAAAAATCCAAATAGTGTTTCAGCAGTTTTCTTCCCAAACAGCCTCACACCCAGCGCTAAAGTGGGATCAGATAAATACCTTGTAGAGCTCTGACTGGAACCTGTGTCCTGGTGTGACTGGAACCAGCTCACCCCAGGTCCCTCAGCCTCCTTACAGCCAGGCAGCGGAAGGGGGCGGGGAGGCTAACTGCACATGCTATTTACCCAGCTCCTTTTCTCCTTGGCTACCAAGCTCTTCGCTTGTACCGTTACACCGCCAGTATTCTCCAAGCTAGTTAACAAGCTTAAAGATAAATTAGCCTGCAGGATCACGGTCACACCAGGGACAGCAAAGCAGATGTGACCTTTGGCCAAAAATCCATTCCCTTCTCAGGCAACTCAGCACTTGGGTACAAAATTTTACCCAGGAAACATCTGTGTCAGAGGTGGGCAGGCACAGCTTCCAGCTACTTACACCAGTCAGCATGGCCTCACATCCCCGTAAGATAACATGGCCCACGTGCGTTGCAGTGCTATTAAGCTGTTACAGCACAATGATCTCCATCACGTAAAAAAAGACACAGAAGCCCTCATCACATCCCAGCGTCACACCCAGATACGCAACAGGACAGCACAAGCAAGACCGTTCACACGCTGGCGGGCTGCTTGCAGGCCTGAGCAACGCAATGTGCCCCACAGCTCATGCCAGGTAGAGAGAGCACATGGAAAGCCAGGACATGCTTTCTTGGGGCTGCAGTATTCATAGAATCATGGAGTTATTTAGGTTGGAAAAGACCTTTTAAGATCAAGTCCTACAGTCAACCCAGCACTGCCAAGTCTACCCTAAACCATAACCCCAAACACTACATCAACTCATCTCTTACACCCCTCCCAGGATGGCGACTCCCCTGCTCCTTGGGCAGCCCATTCCGATGCCTGACAGCCCTTTCTGTGAAGACATTTTCCCTAATATACAATCTACCCCACACCCCCAGCACAATTTGAGGCTGTTACCTCTTGTCCCATCACTTGTCCCTTGGGAGAAGAGACCAAACACCACCACCACCCCCCCCGCACCCTCCTTTCAGGGAGCTGTAGGGCGTGACAAGGTCTCCCTGAGAGAGAGAGAGGCTTCTCCAGGCTGAACCCCCCAGCCCCCTCAGCTGCTTCTCCCAGGGCTTGTGCTCCAGACCCTTCCCCAGCTCTGTTCCCTTCCCTGGACACGCTCCAGCCCCGGCAGCAGTGGGGCAGTCAAGTGTGCTCCGTGCTGCCCCATTCCTTGAGCAGTCAGTCTCAAGGGGCCCTGCCTGTGGGATGCCCAGCTCCCCGGCTCAGGCAGGCTCCGATTCCCTGCGTTGGTTCCTAAAGGACCATTTTGGCATGCAGCAGAGTGACTGCTTCCAGCGTGCTACGGGACTGGATTCCAGTATGGCTCATGAGGAGACCTTTTCAATGTTTAATGTAGGCTGCAGCAGTGAAATACTGTAAACATTTCCTGTAATTGGTCTGCTTTAAAAATTTATATCACGTAAAACAGCAAAAGACGTACCACCCTGCGCCTCATGGCTCAGGGGTGCTAGCAAGGCCCGAGACATAGAAATCAGAGGGAAGGCGTTCTCTTTGCAGCACTTCTCTTCCAGTGCTGGGAGGGCAGGCATTTCTCTCCCCCCAGCAGCCTGCATGCTAGGGCCACAGGGTTAAGCAAAGAGATGCCAAAGGCTGCACCAAGCCCCAAGGGCAGTTTACAGATCTTCCCTGTTCCTCTTCCGCCCTGCTCGATGCCTCCACGGATGGGAAGAAACCCAGGAACAGTCGGCAAACGTCTGCAGAAGGGAAAAGTGAAGCACGAGCATGAAGAAGGGAACTCCGTGACTCAGATGACAGAGACTGAAGGGACTGGAGATCACTTGTGCTGTGTGTTATCAGTCCTTCAGACCGGGGATAGCAGAGATGATAATGCAAAAGCAGGCTCACTGTGAATTTATGAACTGGTAAGTCAGTTCCTTATAACAGCCCGCAGTAAATCACTGTTTGTTGCTGTGTTTCTGTAAGTTGTTATGCACTCCCTACCTCCTATCTGGCTTTATCTCAGTTTGCTTCTTATTTGTCAGATAAAGAATTCAAGATTTCTCCTAAATCAACTTAGCAAAACTCTGGCATTTCAGTCCTCTTGATTCTTAGAAAAGGAAGGAAAAAGTGGTTTATTCCTTCAAGTCGTCATCCATCTAGTGGCAATTTCTGCAGAACTTGGTTAGTCATTTCCTTGCACTGAAAACAGGAGGGCATCATGGCACCTCTGGTTAGGAGGCTTGCTCAGTGGGCCAGGGTTTAGCACCCAGGGGACATTGCTCAGCTCCTGGTTCTACTGTTCATATTTTTGGTAAAGGCACAGCCTCCCTCCCCCTCAGACCACAGCCATCGAGCAGAGAAGGTATTTCAGCCACCGTCCATCCAGGGAGAGGAGGAGCTCTTTACAGCAGGACTCCACTACTGTGAATATATATACTGCGTTTGGTCTTGTTCAGCTTGGTGCTTCTCAGTGCCATAAACCAGAGATTTTAATGTCCCTTTCTTCCCAGGATCTACCAGCCTAAAGTGGGTATTAGCTGACAGTTCTGTTCATTGTATTTTGCAGGCTTTGCCCATGGTATTATCACCGTAACAGAGAACAGTTTTCTTGCTTATAGAGGCTTATGCTCTATGCCTTTCCCATCTGCTGAACACTAGCAGTATCACCTATATGTCTGTAAAAAAAAAAATTCACAAAAACTGCCTGGTTTTTTACAAAAGGGTTTGCTGTTGCTTTGAGCTCCTCACTCATTCCCTTCAAGTACCTGTCAATTTCTCTTATGACTTATGTAAGAAAATAATTTGTCCTGTCAGAAGTTCTGTTGCTCTTTAATAAGGAGTAATTAGGTATGGAAATAAACAATGTCTCTATTTTCCTCCAGACACATAGATTGATTGGCTTACACTGTAGCTGTTCGTACCAGACTGTTGTCTGCATGTGTGCAAATGAGCAGGTGTGTGTGCAAGAGAGAAAAAGGAAATTACCAAGGAAAACCCATAGAGAACTCGGGATTGCATTTAGATTGATTTCTGTCCTGAGGCCAGGTTAATGCAAGCTGACTGATTCCAAGGTTGCTTGAAGGGACTCATGAGGTTGGGCACACAATCTCAAACAATACCAAAGGCTTTACTTTTCACAACCACTACAAAAAATAAGCTAAAAAACCCCCCAAACCCACAGTTTTGGCACTCCAAGCCTGATCTACCCAAAACACTCTGTTCAAAAAGTCATCACCCAAACTTCTCGCTCCCACAGCTTATGAAGTGTGAGAAGAAAAACATCACAGGCACCAGAATAGGCATCTACACCTTGAAAACACAAAGCCTTTCCTTGAAAGGAGAGAGCCATTCATACTCATCAGGCATGTCTGGACAGTCTTAGGGTTTCGCTTTTCCAAAATTATCTGATATCTCACAAAGAAATTCAAGAATCAAATCTTCCTAATTAAAATTAATAGGTTATTTTATAAGATATTATGCATGCCATAATGATTTATTATTGACACATCACAAAAGAAACCAAAATTCCAACACCCCTCAATTTCTAAAACATTTTCACTTACACTTGCTAGAAAGTTTCAGAAACCTTTTTTTTTTGGTAGCAAACCAGAATGAATACAATACACTGAAATTAAAGCATTTTTAAAGAAAACTAAATTCACAAGGTCAATTCACTGCTACTTCCTATAGAGAAGAAATTCAGTAATAGCCATAGTCCAGTCTTGTCTGGTGTGTTATGTCAAGGAAAATGCTCTGGCTTGTAACAATCATTGTCTTCAAGCTCTTTTTCCCCCCCTCAGAGGTTATTAAAGCTTCAGGCACTATTAAGTCTCTTACAATGACCCTTTTGCTGTCAGATGATGGGGCATCCCATAAGGAACTGTAATACTGAGGCTGAGTAGTCATATTCTTCTACTACAGGTCAAGAATATTCAAGAGATTTTGTAATTTAAGCTGCTGAAGAAAGGAATAATTAACTGGCCCGAGGATTCTTTTGCTGCTGCAGAAGGCAGCCTTTTCTTGTTGGATTTCTTGGTTTTCATCACCACTTGCTGCAGGGATTAGGGTAAGCTCTTTTCATTTACAAGTAGCGTTGCTCAGGAAAAGAGGAGCTTGCTTTCATTTCCTTAGTTAAAGCCCTAGCTTTGTGTGCTTTTAAATCGAATTCTAAAGAAAACATTATGACTAACACCTCCCAGATTCCTCCACGCAAGAAGGACTCAGTGCACCTTTGGCTCTTCTCCCCAGGCTGCATTTCAAAACCTTCCTTCGTAAAAGGTTAATGGTAAATATAAGTAAAATAGATAGAAGTAATAAGCAGTGATGAATACATCTCACTACAAAAAATACCACGGTTTTGGCATTCCAAGCCTCATCTACCCAAGCCACTCTGTTCAAGGTGGTTGGTCATGGGATCATCGGCAGACCTTTGGAGAAGAGCTTGCAAAAATGGGAAGCCGGGGTATCAGCGAGACCAAGAGGGGCAGGAGGGAAGTCCAGGAGGCCAAGCAAACCTAGAAGCAGAAAGGATGCTGGAGACCCCAGAAAAGCTGCTCATTCCAAATATGAGACCAGAAAGAGCAAACATCCAACATCCAGTGGGGGAAATATAATCAAAATATTTAAAGGATTCCTATGAACTGAAATTACGCACACGGAGGAGAAACAGGAGCAATATTCTTGACTATGTAATCGAGACTGATGTGATAAGGAAGATTAGATCTACAGTAATGCTTAACTCTAAAAGAAGAGGTACCTAAACATGATTATTACTAGGAAACTAAGAAATTGCAGGTAAAATGGCAAGACATTTATGGGTAGCATGGGTACTGTTCAGAAAACCGGAGATGTTCAAAAGAAACATTTGCCACTTACCCTTTCAAAAGGATCAAATAAAGGTTGATGTGGTCGGGGGGGG
>NW_010241625.1:126225-126622 GCF_000690775.1 Eurypyga helias
AAGAGATCCTTCTTTAAAAGTAGAAATTGGGTCCAAATAGGTAAAAGACAGGAGTTGAAACTCAGACACATTCGATAGGAAGTTATAAGAAAGTAGGGAGAAAAAAAAAAAAAAAGAAGGATTTTTAATAATCAACACACTAAAGACAAAAAGTAAATAGCAATACCTTTTTCAATCCACAACTTGAAAAGGAATCCTACCAAAGAGTTTGCAGAGCTGATAAGAAATTGAGCTATTAAAGAAAGATGGAAGGATGATAAAACTTGCAAAAATCAAAAAAGGAAAAAAAATCCGACCCAAACTGCATTCTTTACATCAGCTTTGTTGATGGAAGAGATTAAGGATGTTCAGATACCACAGAGGGTTTTGAGGGGGTTTTAGTGTGGGGTTTTTTCCC
>NW_010241625.1:126654-143844 GCF_000690775.1 Eurypyga helias
AACTGAAATGCCAGTAGTAGCTTCAGAATAAATGAATAAAATTACTAGTAACAAGTTACCAGCACCAAGATGGTGTTGGACATGAAACTGCCAAAGCACTTACCATGACATGCACCCTCTTGCTTACGTTCAGCTCAGCATTAAAGACGGGAAGAACTGAAAATGTGACAGCAGTTTTTAAAAGGCTTTCCAGAAGATGGAAGGAGGAAAGGCCATTAAATCTGAGTGCTGGCTGAATCATGGAATTGAAACTATTATAAAGAAAAAAATTAGCAGACACTTAAATAAATACAGTACTGTGAGAACACACCAGCATGGCTATTGCTGGAAAAAACCTTGCCTCACCAATGTCCTGGGGAACTGACCTAGGCTGTGAATCCTCAAGTGAAAAGTTCCACTGAACATACAGAACCGCTCCAGGTACTGCGAGGTGTTTGCACATAAATCAGTGCACTGACAGAATGGCAGATGAAACTCAAGATAAAGAAATTAAAGTCATGAAGAAGAAATATGCACATACTGATTACCTCCAAATTAACTATGATTATGTAGGGAAGATCTCAAAGTCACTGTGAACAGCTCTCCAGAAATACGCTGTTGCTTTAAGTGGTGGTCAGAAAAGTAAATGCGACGCTGGGGCCTCTTAGGAACAAGAGTTCACTTAAAAATGCAAGAGAAACAACCTTTTGTCACTACATAAATCAACACGCGCCACCTCTGTAGACAACAGCAGTTCCATCTTTCACAATTGATGGAGTAGAACTAGAGAACATAGTGGAAGGGTAACTAGCACGGTCAAATATGTATGAAAAAGGTGTAATTCTGCGCTATTTCTCAAAACACAATATGAAGGGGCAAAAATTAAAGTGCCAGAAGCCAGTCTGAAGCAAACAAAGGGAGACCCCTTCTCACAAAAGCTAGAATCAGTTCTTAAATCTCCTTGCAACAAGACGTGTGTACCACCTCTTCACACAGGTCTGTGAAAAAAATTGGACAAGATCATGGAAGAAAGATATGCTGCGGGATTAGGTGAACACAACAGCTAACTGACAGAATTCCCAAAGCCACAACTGCCAAGACCTATGAAAACCTCAACGGTGCAAGCGCGCACTTCAACTGCTCCCTGTTCTGCTCGTTCCTTGCCTGTCCGCCATCGACCGCTGCCAGAAACCGAACGCGAGCCTGTGAAGCCTGGCTGGCACTGGCGGGGGGCACTGTGTTCTCATGGTAACAGGAAACATTATGTATGGTGGTAAGGCAAGGTTACATGGAACTGCGAGTAGCTGGACGCAGCAGCCATCCTCCATGGTTTCTTTAAGACACGTCAGCAAAACCTCTCAAATTAATGGAACTTTAAAGTGTGTTTGTGCTGGAAAAGGTGTCTAAACAGGAGTTCTTCCGTCAGGTACCTTCATGGCAAGTGGCCTTGACAGCACGTTAAACGCAGTTCCTATCTCCTACAGGAACTATTGCCATTCCGAAATGTCTTGGTTTTCCCATTCAGTTTGGGGAAAAAAAATGACAGATTGATAAAATTTAATTTGAGCATTTAAACAAAAGAAAAAATCCATAGGAAACTTATTTATAGGGAAAACAAGAGTTGTAATTACAAGAGCCCTTTTCACAAAAAAAAACCCGTTCTGATTTGAAAAAAATTCATCTATATCATCCAGGCTCATTACTAAATATTTTGCAGCAGTCAGCATCATTTCAGAAAGAAGAGAAACCTCTTATTGGTCTGAGATTTCAAAGATTTCCACCTTCCTCCTGTGTATGGGGCTTTGGCGCACTAGCCAGCCGGGAACTTGGAGAAGCCCCTGTGCTTCTGTCTGTGTGCCACCTCAAAGCCCCCACTCTTCCCTCCATCTCCCAGCTCTGCACAGCTCAGTTCCCAAGATCCTCACCCCACTTCCTTTTATAGCCCAAGGGGCTACTTTGCACAGACTTTTAATAGTCCTTTGCCTCAGGTACAGTCCCTGAATTCCTCCCTCTGGCAAACCCCCCGCTGCTCTCCAGAGCGCTCTCCATGTCAGGGATAAGCCACAGCAGTTGGCAAAAAGCAAAATCTGCTCTTAAATAGCAGCTATAGAAACCAGCCCTCCCCCCCAGCAAAGGAGGGTAACCTGCTTCCTCCTCCCTCGGACTGCAAGGGCACCTCTTGATCCCCATCCTGACTTTCGACCCATGCTGTCCGTGGGGAGATCAATGAAAAACACGTTAGGGAGATGGAAGGGACTTGTCTCGCTCAAACCGAAATATTTGTTGTGGGACTTCTGCAAAATTCATTTTGGATTGATCCAGACCATTTCATTTGACCCAAAAGAAAACAATCCTGGCTTCACTATATGGATTATTTACTTTTGCTTGTTTGTTTGTTTAACCTTCAAATGTAGGTCACACTTTTCCATGAAAAACGCGACAAACAAAAAGTTGGGAAGTTTTTCTTGATGCAGTGGGGCTGTGCAACACGGGAGAAAGCCCGAAGTGAAGCGTTTCATCTGGATAATGTGGGGAGGAAAAGCACTGGGGATGCTGCACTGGGAGCAGGCTGCTGCCACTTCAGAGGTCTGAGCACCCACCTTGGGCTGGGAGTGCTTGCAGGAATAAGTGTTTCAGCCACCTAAGAAAAAGGGTTGCAACATATTCTAAAATTCCATCCCTGGTTTACTCTGAACTACTGGCCAGAACTCAATCTCAATTTGTAGCAGTGTGCATCCCATCACCAAAATCTCATTTTTTAGCATACACATTCTTCACCAAAATACCACCCTGTTCCTTCCAAGCCTGGCCACGTGAAGAAGAGACAGTGGCGCAGCTGAAACGAGTCTCCAACTCTGTAGTGTTGCATCCCTGTGAACCACCACTCCTCCCTAGCCACTCTGCCCATCGGCATCTTCCTGGGACACTTCCCTGCTAGACCCCAGAGCATGGTACCCGGGACTCAGGCAACCAGAGATGCCAACTCCTGGGGCACACACACATAATTCCATCCACAAGACCTTTTGCAAGCTGCAACAACACAAAATACTTCACAGACACAGACCCCAAGTTTTACACCCTTCATTGTGCATCCTGTCACCCCACCACGATTACAAATCCCAGGAGACACAGCAGCAGTTCTCCCTGACGCACCAAATAGCAGCCAACTCACGCAGCACATTTTTAAATTAGAAAACATCAGTACTGTGGGACAAAGCATCCCTTCCTCCAGCCAAAACACTCTGTCCTAATTCTTCAAGTAGGAAGCCACGATTTGAGTTTAAATGTCTCCATTTCCACTCATTTACACCCAGGCAGCTCCGAGTCAAGGAGTTAGAGCCCACTTATTCCCCCCGTGTCTCCAAGTATTTTTATTAAGTAACTCCAGCCAAGAAAAGAACCTGATTTTGCGTGTTGGTATTTTGGTTACTCTCAGCTCTGCCCCCTCTTTTCAAGGTGATTTACAAGTGACAGCCCTGCAGAAGGTGCTTTTAACACAATGTACTTATAAATTATAAAAAAAACCCCCAGCTTTACAATCTAATCTCTTCATGTGCAGTGATGTGTATTAAATAAATTCTGTTAGCAGCAGAAACCACTGTAAATTTGGTGTATGCCTAAGAAACTACACTCCATATTATCAGCAGCAGACTGTGTGTTTTTTCCTCAGTCCTGCTACTTAGATGAACCAGGGACAGTCTTACTGGAACAAAACATAATTTTCCTAGCATGCTCTTCATTAGCCCAAAGCAGCAACAGTCCACCCAAAAAAAAAAAAAAGTTAATGGTTGATTTTTCTGACTAGTGTCTACACTTCAGTCATTAGCAAGGAAAATGTTTACTCCTATAAAAATATCTGTTTCCTAGGGATTATTAATCATAGTTTATTGAGAAGCACTCACTTACATAGTTGTTTCCCACCCCTTTAGAAAATTAAAATGCTGAGATATTCATTTTTGCAATGAATATCTATCCAGTAATTAACATATTTACTTTTCTTTTATGGGGGAATAATCTGTTTTAATTAAGCCTAACTGAAGAACTTTTATCAGATGTAATTATCCCTTTCGATAAATATGTCTCCGCTAATTACATTTAACCATGGGATTTATAGCTCTTAAGTCATTTGGTGGGAAACATAATAAATCTTTAGCAATACATGCTAAATTACTATAAATTAATTCAGATCATTAACATAATAAACAAATTAGGATAATTTCACTTAATTATTTTGGGTGGTTAACTCAAAATCCCTCGTAATGATTCATGGTAATAAAAGTTTTACCAGTATTTTTAGAGATAATTTTTTGTAACAAACGCATTTGACTATTTGCACAGAAAAGTAGCCCACTGCTGGAAGACAGCAAACAGCTATTCCTCTTGGGTAAGACAGCCTGTTAGGAATTGATGCTGGGTATCTTCTTCAAGGCAGTTAAATGCGCCTCCCAGGTTTCCAAGTTTGTACCACTGTGTGTTAGAGAATCGGAATGGTGGTTATGGCAAAATCTTAGAAGCAAACGCCTTCCTCTCTCCTCTTTCCCCTTTCTGGTTCTTGCTAGTCATCAAAAGGCAGGTAGGGGCACAGGTAACAACAGAGTACTCCAGGATCAGGAATATCAAGGTTCCGCAGGGAAAATAAAGCTGCTTGCCCTGGAAGATGACCAGCCCTGGATTAACCCCAGTGCCTGCTTCCCCTGTGCTTCAGGAGCTGGAGGATGGCAACTGAATTGACAAGCTGCAAGGGCATCACGGAGCCTCTTCCGGGGGCAGACCTTGGCGTGTGCTGCCAAACCCCCGAATGGAGGTGATGCCTTCTGCCCCATCCCACACACAGATGACACACGAAGAGTGGGATAAGGGAACCGACACCATTCATAATCACTCAGTGGTGACCATAAACCCCTTCGCCATCTTCGTGAGCTGAGCTATTGGTGTATCAGTCAGACCCTCCTGCAGTGGGTCCTGTTACTATCCTGTTACGTCTCTCTTTGTGTAGACCGCAGGGACAAACCCTACGGAACATCAGTGTGCTGGCACACAGTTCATAACTCCTGCTGACAAACACACCATCTCAGTGTTTCCACCTCCTGCTAGTCAGAGACAAGTCTTGGGCTTAGTTCAGCCCAAGTCAAAACCCAGCTCTGTATTTATATAGAAGTCACTCCTCAGATTATACGTTCAAGGTGACGAACAAAGATGAAAGCAGATGAGATTTTAGTCATGAACTTTTGGAGCTTAATCTTCTTAGATGAACTCAGACAAGCAAAGAGCTTCCCTGCGGGCAAAATATCCCTCATAAATAGAGAAACATACCAATCAGCAAGACTTACTATTAAAAGAACATTTTAAATCCTTTTCCCCAAAGCATTATTGGATCTCTCTGGTAGGAATGTCACCTCTATTCCATACTGTCCTGCTCTGTCAGGCTGACCTGTGAGAGGCATGGAGTGTTTGATTTAATGACCTCTGAGAGGCAGGGAGTGTTTGATTTAATGGCCTGGCTGCTTTTTTCTGCCCTTTAAGGTGCAGGTTGCATAGGTGAGGGAAATCGGAGTGACACAACTTGCCATGTCTTGGTACCAGGTCTCAGACAATTCACTGCATATATAGCAAAACGAGAAAGAAACTTTCTGGGATCTTTCTTGGCTCAATTTTTATGTCCCAATTCTGTTCTTAGTATTTTCACTCCTCCTTCACTGCCCAGCACCAGTCTCTTGGCCCTCTCTAAGGATCTTTGTTCTGGGCTCTGTACGCAGTTCTGATGGCCAGAACTGTTTACAGTGTGCCAACACAGAAGAGCCCACATCAGACCCACTCAGGGGAGGCAGGGCAGATCCTCCCTTCACCGAAAGCTTTGGCTTCAGGGCTCAAATGCTTTGGGAAAAACTCTCGTATATATTATGTAACACCCAGGACTAAGGCAATACAGGGCCTGCATCACACACGGAGCCGTCCTTCTGCAAAGGAATGGGTTTCACTCTAAACCAAATCTTCTGTAAGTCAGGAATTGTCCAGCCTCATGCCTTATTTTCTAAAGATGGATGGCATACATGTTTTATTTGACTTAGTGCTGGGAAACTCAAAATCCTATTTGTATTTCCAAACTGCCATATTAGCTTCCCTCCCATTTTACTTAACTCATTTTTTACCTCAGTCATATTAATGGTTATGCAATAATATTAGACAATGTTCGCTAACCATTAACTCCAAAAATAATGGTTGTGCTAAATCAGAGTTAATTGGTGTGTCACAAACTCCAGTCCCAGCACAGGGTGATGACTGAACGAAAAGAATGCAATGTCACTTCACCAAGAATTACATATACAATTTTAAGAGGTATTTTAAATATTTTTCTTAATAGCTGTCAGCAGAAACGATGGGATGTGATTCTTCAGAGAGCATTGCTCTTTACTAAGTACAGGCAAGTGAGCTATCACCAGCCTTACACTGGCTGCAGAAAACAGATTTAACATTAATTTATGAATAGCTGAACTTTTTCTCTTTAATGTTTAATGGTGAATCATGCTCTAAACCCTTTATATTTCACTGCACATCAGCAAGGTTGTCAGGAGCAAAAGATCAGGATAACATAATTCTTATGGCTTGTTCTCACGCACCCCTCATTTATTCCTGAAGCAGCCTGAATCATCCTCAAAGTGAGACACATGGGGTGACAAAATTTAAATGTGAAAGGAGTTGCTCTTTAAGGGCCATCAAGTTTTTAAAAGCATAACTTCCAGCTGATCCATTCTCTCACCCAGACACCGAGTCATGCACGTGCTTTGCCAGAGCCCGTAGGCAAAGGCAGGTCAGGCTGTGCCCGTGTACCCGCATCCCAGCATGCATCGCGGCTAGGAGGAAAATGCAGATGGAAAAGGGTTCCTAAGGCTCAGGATTTTCACCTTTTCAAATCTTTTCTCTAATACACTTAATGCCATGAAGGAGTCTATGCAGCTATACCTCAGTGCCTCATGAGTCACGGAGCAGGCCTGCCAAAACCGTAACTCCTGTCATTGCTATCAGCAGATCTCAGCATATAATGGATTCCATGCATTTTTAATTCTCCAATGTCTTTTCAACCTAGGGCAGATACATCAGATCTTCACATACGGTGGAAAATTACATGACAGCTTTGATGATCTCCGAGACCAGACCCTTAAAGCCTAATTTTATAACTGTGGGGATAGACACTCAGAACATGTTCATGGTGCAGTGCAGAATCAGTCTCTTGACTTCTGTTAGGAGTTTTCACTTCTAACTTTCTCTTCTTTATGCATGTTTTCCACATTTACGAAACATTGACAAACGTACATAAGATCAGATACTGCTTTACTGCTAGCCAGAAGATAAAAAAAGAATTTTCAGGCCTAAAAGATCTATTTAGGATCTTGTCTTGAGGAAATATCCTGGCAGACTTTTAGGTTTGAAAGAATAAAGTAGTCATCACCAAGGGCCTCGCAACACCCCGGAAACTGTGTGATTCCATCAACATGAGATGAGGAGCAACAACACAGCAAACAACAGCCAAACACGACTGACTCATGTCACCTCAGGCTGGGTTTTCTATGTTAACTTCTGTAGATCCTAGCCCCATCCCTCTTCCTTCCCTTTCTTGATAATCCATCTCCAATCTCTACGGGTGGCAGTTCCTACCCTGCCTTAGGGTTCCCAGGAAGCACTGAGGCAAGAGCCCTTCAATGCAAATGGTTGCAAAGAAACCCAAAGGTACATACCACCGGGCACCCTTCCGCTATCTCTACTGCCATATCCCTGGAAACAAGCACAAACAAACTTTGCTGTGACCCCTATTTTACCCTACATACTACGCAAAGTAAGATATTCAAATGCAAGAATTCACTATCATTTATTTAGATCTAAAACAGGCAGAGAGCTCAAGCTGCTGGATCACTGGACATCACTTTAGTATGGCCAGTGAGTGCGGAGAGCAGAAGCTTCAAGCTCGAGGCAAGAGGCTCCAGTTCAGCTGCAATCAAAAAGCTAACAAAGACCAAGGCGTGAAAATAGCAAATACCCCGTACAATATTCAAAGACACACAGACTACTGCACTACTGCTTTTACTGCTGAGCTTCGACAGATGAACCACCTCTCTACCATCTGAAAAACCAGAGATCCGTACATGAGACCCTGGAAGGGTGACTAACACCTGACGGAGACGGCTCTAGGTAAGAATCTGACCTCTGGAATTATAAGGATATAGAAGGAAGATGAGAATTCACAGTAACATCCACAGGACACTTAATGGAAGAAGTGTATTCCCTTACCACGCAAGAAAGGTGGAAGGCTTTTATATAAGACTTTTTATGATTACCATTATGACCTGGGTGTTTTGCCTACTCAAAACATCTCTAGGACAGTCTCAGGCGTGGTGAGACAGACTGATACTGGACATAAAATTGGGTAGCCTCAATGATCTCAGCGACTCGCAGCATTCCCCAAGCAGTTGAAAACTGTCAACTGGCTACTGCTCTCCTCTCCCCAGGCTATTTTCTCAGTGACGGTAGGTACACGCAACCCTACTGCTGTATGACCCCTCCACAGGCTGCTGGTACAAACCACCAATTACAGTTTTATAACGCCACAGAGGTTGATTGTTATATTAGGTAACCATGAGACTGTTACAGAACTACAGGAAGCAAAGCCTTGGGCTGCTACAGCAGCTAACAAACCTGTCGTTAATTACTGAGGAAAAGCTGCCTTTTAAATAATTTATACAGCTGGATCGACAGTAGCAGCATAATTAAAACGGAAGGTTTATATTCCAAGGGGCAGGCTGACTTCAGTACCGGCAGAGGACAGATAAGGACTGTGGCTAATGACGATCCCACCCTCACACTGGCAGTCGGCACTTCCAACGCTCACTCTGGACCAGGCTTCCCTTTATGAAATCATTTCAGATATAGATAAAGACCTGCTAATCTCATAAACCTGCACACTGGATGCCTTGCTTAAGCACTTTATCCCTGTGACCGGCACATCTTTGGAAGAGCTTCTTTGTCTTAGTCTTTGAAGTTTAGTGAAGGGTAATGTAATCTTCCATCAGGGTCACTGCCCTCCTAGGTTTCAATTTAATTGGGCTGTGCAGTAGTTCAAGTACTATGTACATTCAAAACCAGAAATCTTCAGGTGAATTCAATCCATATAAATAACATGGTCCCCTAATATGCTAACGCACTTCAAACTCATTTGCATCCTTCTTTCACAGAGAGCAGCTTTTATTATACTGTATTTTAAAATGAAGTAAAACATATCAAAATATTATCATCTTTATGCTTCGTTATAACAGTCCTCATGGTATCTCCTATGTCTGAAAACAGATCAGCATTGCCCCAGTTTTCAGAACTCCAAAGCTTAATGAGAGGACTTTTTTTTTCCCCCCACTGTGGTGGTTCAGGTAACAGGCATCAACAAGCTCTCAGATCAGGTCCCTTCAAAACTCTGGGATACTTGTGCTTTCCAGAGTAATTCCAGAGCTCTGAAGTTCTGTCCTAGCAACATGTGGAAAAACCTGCATATACATATATTTTAATATATACACACATATACACAGTGTCCAATTATTGTAACAGGACATGACTGTGCTAATCCTCAGCCTATGCACCCCTGTCAGGTGGGCATCCCAATCAGTGCAAGAGAAATTCTAGATATGCTGGGGCTTTGGGATTTTTTTTTTTTTTTTTTTTTTAATGCTACAACAAAGCTCTCTGCTCTGTTATCTCTGGCTCAAAGGTAAGAGGTTTTTTCTTCAGTGCAGATTTAGGTCATTTTGGATATATCCAATATTTTATTTGCATATGCAAATAGTTGCAGCAAGGGCACCATTACCTCGGCTTTTGTCTACAGCCTCTAGACAATACCTAAACTGCTTTATCTCTCTGCACAGAGGGACCACATCCTGACGTATGTATTTTACTGTTGAGTTCCTTAAAACTACCTACAAGTTATACTTTATTACTACTTTTCAATGTTAAGGTTATCTGAACAATGTGATTTGACATAAGTATCCCCCCATTATACCGAGTATTCCCCTAACACCACAATGGTTAACCTACATTAACCTCCTCATAGTTAAATTAGCCTTTCATGTCTAATTATGCCCTGTGATGGGATATATTAGTTCCAATCCTCACAGCCATAAGGGACCTGTAGTTTCAACTGACCTCTATACATGGACAATAATCCAAATTAAAATAGACATGAAAGCAGGATCAAGGTCTAGGCATGCAGGATTTCATAGCAGTTTCCAAGGTCAGCTTAAAGATTTGAAGATGGTGGGCACTGTTCTAGTTGGGAGCTCATGGAAAATTAACTTGTTTTAAAATTGGCAGCAAGGAAGCACTCAGCAAACCATCTGCTTGTGCACAGATCAACTTTCTAACACATGCTTGTATCCCGACAGATCGTGCACTGTCCTCAGCTACTCATGCTAGCGATAAATTTACTTACTGGAGAATATGCTTACTTATGTACTGGAGAATATACAGAACAACTTTGGAACGAGGTAACGACTTCACCCAAACAATAAACTGTTGCTATCTAATTGCTATAGAATATTCAAGTTGGCTTTTGATGCTCGGTTAATTTATGATTTTGCAGGTGATGATCTTCCCATCAATTTGCTGTTCTCATTTATCCAGCGTAATTCTGCTTTAATTTGTCTGTTTGTTAATTTTGCTAAGGTGTTCAATTTGCATTTAAAACCCAGTCAATGTAAGTTAATAAGTTTGTGTCAACTAATCACTAAGGCAATGTTAAATTGGTACAAAATAAACCTTTCTTCTGAGATCTGCCTTGAGCAAAGACAACTGCTTTGCACATCAGACAAAGCTGTTCAGACTGAAAAGTCCATGGAAGCAAGGAGAAGAGCTACATGAAATTGCATCTTAAACCACCGCTATGCACATTTCTTCGCCTGAAAATTTAACTGTATTAAAGCCACGTGGTTCTTTGCATTACTGCCTTTCTCCCACAGCAACTGCCCCTTGCTGCCTTCTTCCCACCTGTCAGTTGTGCAACTGGGCGTGGGCAGGATGGAATGGATCTGCTAGGAATATTCAGCCAAAAATCAAGACATGTCCTGTTCTTAATGCTCAGCATCACCAGCCAAAAATCAGCTGAACTTTGCACAGCACCTCCAGCAGCTTGTCTCTAGCAAGCTGTAGACTTGAAGGGCATGTCAGGTGGAGGAAGAAAATATCAGTGCCAGATGATCTCCAGCACAATAGCAGAAATTAACTTGTGGCTCCAGCAGAGAACTGATGCCTGAAGATCTTTTCTCTGGCTGTCATCAAGACAGACGTCTGGGAAAATGGGAGTTTTGCCACTGGCTTCACTAAGATAAGGACACTACCCTTTAGACAGGAGTCATTCTGAACCTTCAGTGAACCCTGAAGAGAGCATTTGTTCAAGCAGGTCAATTTTCCCCGCTTCACACATTGCTTATGCTGAACTGGCCCCGTGGTAACTACCCTGTGGTGCTGCATGTCAACTCAGCATCAAACGCATCTAACTGCTGACATTATTTTATGCAATCTGTCTCATCCAAGGGCTCTGGGCCCTTGCAATGTGTTTTGATACTCTTTAGCATGACCTGTCTTCTGTATTCGACTCCTCACTTCCTTTTTACCTCTGCGTTCAACTGCCATCTACAGGGACAGGGCACTTGGGTACCAGTTCTACCCCCTGAATAAAGCAGAGTGACACTGCAGCGTTGCTCTCTGAGGTCATCTCCTTTCACAGCTGGCAGTCGCTGTGTTTACACATTGCGTCAGTCACCCCGGCTTCTCTGCGCTGTGTGCCGTCTTCTCCCACGCAGCCAAGAGCCCCTTCCCCACTCTACAGTTAAATGAGAGTTGAAAACCCCTCTTGGGTTGGATGGTCACGCGGCTAGGAAAAGCAGAGGTGGCTGTGCTGGTGTGGAAGGCCATTACCTGCCCTGCGCGGGCACAAGCCAACAGAAAAGTACAGCCAGGCCAGGATCAGAGTGTGCCTGAGCAACCCCAGCCTGTCACGCTGACTCAAATCAAGGGACACCTTCCCCAGGCAGCCTTCCTGGCTAACTCCAGCTCAGGAATGAAAATGCAAAGTGACAAACATTTGCCCTGGGGTGTCTTCCCCTGAGAGTCAGCATTTTCCATCAGTCCTACCACAGACTTCGAAGAAGTGACAGAACCCCCACAGCTCCATCTCTTCTCCACCCCAGCAGATTGTCAGTGGGTGCCAAGCAACACGGGCCTGTAGGATGGGAAAGGTGTTGAAAATCCATGAAGCTCTACCAGTTTTCACCAACAGAGGATCTATACCATGGTACTTAATGAGAGTTGGCTAAAGATCAAAGCACGACTAATATTTAGTGTCTGTAAAGAGCTAAATCTAATAAAACATTCAAAACAGGCGGGAAAAAAATACCCAAAAGGAGAAACGATGTAATTATGTACTATAATTTCCTAAAGTACTTTCAGCACCAACATCTCAATGTATGACTTGTATTATTAATGACTTAAATGCATAAGGAACAAAGGACTGTGCTCCCATTTGCAGTTCATAATTATGCCACATTTGTCTGCCACCACTGATTCACTAATACTAATTTTGTTTAACATACACTGTGTGGAGAACTGTACCATAAATCTTGTGATATAAAGCAATAATGACTCTCAACCTTATCTATGTGATTTCTCTCATCTTACCCAGAATACAGTTCATCTTTTCATATTCTGTATACACTGCTTTAGGAATTAATAGCAATAAATGCATGTTTGTATTGCATAAAGTGTGAATTATAGTGGAGTTGTATTTGCTGAAAGGTCAGGACTGAGAGCATCTCACTGCACATGGTATATCAACTGGGAATCAAAGGTCTAGAAAGCATAAAATGTATTACCAGTGGAGTCAGAACACAATCTAATGCAGCGTTCTTCTCAAATACACCCTGCCATGGAAATGTTTTACTTGTCAGTGCCTTTCTCGTTTTGGCACAGATATCTTCTTTAGTGTTATATCAGTACACCCCAAGATAAGTTTTACCCTTTGTTCTCCTAGCCCTGTAACCACATCCTTTACTGCTGTCTAGCTGAATAGTTGGGATAGATTTTAAATCAGTTATCACAATGATCCACCATATTATTGCATTAAAGATCTCTGTGGATGAAATCAATATTCAAAGTTACTTTTATACTCTGCATGAAATTTCTACACCTCTGTAACCAGAGTGCACAGTTTGTATTATTCAAAGCTCCTACAGCAACCTCATGAATATCACAGTATTATTATATATAATATTTTATGTTATAGAGTATGAATATTATAGTATTATTTTTCTAAAATTTAGTTTTGTGGGATGAGGCAAAGAATAAAAATGCAGTTTAGTCCAGACATAGTAACCTCTTCTAAACATGTTTTGGGGACAGCCAAAGCTTTAAATGGGTGGGGTGTGAATTTACAAAGCACTTGGCTTACAGAAATCTTAAACAAATATTCTCAGTAGAACTGAAATACTTATTCATTGCAAGAGTTTCTTGCTGAGTTTTCCTTAGTTTTGCAATAAACCGAGGACAAAAACTAATTCAGAATTTGTGAACCACCACACCCATATGCTATGGATACAGCAATACTTGTTGCTCCCCTATCCACTGCAATTGATTTTGCTCTGACCAGGCTTATTACTTACCAGTGGACAACAAGACTGCACTTGGCCAGCTCTGCACCTGCAAAACCCTGCCCAAATATCACCAAATTATCAATCATTCCACACCACAACATCATCCTGTGCTCACAGGTGAATTAGTTACAGGAGGTATCAACCATCTCCAGACCTTTGTTTTTTCCTTTGTTACCATCCTACCAGTACAGTTGTATCTATAAAGCAGTACAGCATGGCCAAGTAGGATTTAATGATCCACTTAAAACCCAGAAGTGGATGTGTGGCTGACAATTCATCTCCCATTTATTTACTCTAGCTCAAACCCAGGAAAGCGATGTAGGAGCATTCAGCTCCGGCTTTGTTCACAGTAATATCATAAGCATGTGTTTAACTTTAATCACGTCATTGCTCCCATTCTGGGCTTAATTGCTGCCTGGCTGCAGATGCTTTCCAGAATAATGTCTTTATGTCAGTCGTTAAGATTTATATGCACAGATTTAATGGACCAAGTCCAGACTTCTTTCTCACTAATGCCAATGGAGGGAAACGGTGACCTGAGACATCTGCACACCAGCAGGACCATTCCTACACTTCTGGCAGCCACGCAGCCCAACTCTACCAACTCTTAACTACACTGAAAAAGTTCCTTCTCATGCAAGCAACCCCTTCCCCACACAAGCAGCAGGATACAGAAGAATGGCAGTTCTGCCTTGCAATCAGTGCTGCAAGAAGCAGACACCCCCAAAAGCATCTTTATCCCAGATAAAGATCAAACAAGCTCATACTCTTCAGTCCAAGCAGTATCTAGTCTTGTAAACATATCTTTACCTATTGTTCCAATTATCTTATTCCTTTTATGAAATAAGAGGCATATAGCAATTGGGGGCTTATCCCATATCTAAAATATCTAGGTGGCAATCAGCTTTTTTATCAAGATATCTGGCTCTCATAGCCTTTCAGAAAGAGCGATAAAAGATAAAACACAGTTACGTGAGTGATCTCTTGGATGCCAGAAGTCCAGCCTTAAACCATCTCCATGTCTCTCAAAAAGAGAACCTTATCTGTCCTTACTCAAGATACAGCGTTTGATCTGTGTAGCGAAGAGGCACAATAGCATATTTAGATTGTATCACACAGATGATACAAAGCTCAACACGAAAAGTACTTTCACAGACATCTCTGCCCTCCCTGCTGGATATCCTTTATGAGATGCCACAGATGTGCCCTGGTAGAAAACACCGAGTACAATTTAGCTTGTGTTTCAAGGCGTATAAACTTAAATCAAGAAAGCTGATCGCATCCTGCACTGATTTCCAGCCACGCCAGGACAGCACTGCCATTCAGCATGTTCTAGCTGGAGTCAGCTGAGTCAAATGCAAAGATTCATACTGCTGGCTGCTATCATGTATAGCACGGGAGGGTAAACTGAGCAGCCCAGCACGTCTTGGCATCCCTATTTCTATGAATTCCACAGCAGAAAAGTGTTTCTTCTTTAATATCCTCAATAATAAACAACAAATAATTTGATAGGTCCCATCAGATCTTAGTTCAGTGCCATGTTGTTCAGACCTATTTACCCAAAATGACTCTTAACTATAGCCCTTCTGAAATACAGAGTGGGCAACTGTAGTCTCATAGCAGAGGAGCAGGGAGTTATCATCACCCCTAGGCAGCGCCTGTGAGGGCTGCACTCTCAGTTCTGTGTCCTGCGGCATGTCCCCCTTAGATCTGATGTTTCTTTCCTAGATAAGAGATACATTTAGAATCCTGTGGATCTAAAACCAAACAAAAGTATCTTATTAGAGGATTGGGAAGTGATTTCCAGATTTATTGAATACAGACTGCTCTCTGCTCAAAAATAATTAAAACATTCAAGTACTAAATTATTCAAAGCACACAAAAATGGTTTAAAATTGTGATATTCATGGCATTCATTTTCTTACAACTTCATCTGAATTTGCTTCCTTATATGCTCAGATTTTTTCCAACTACATAATTATATTCTTGATTTTGTGGGAAAAAATGTATTTGCAGTTATCCATTAAATAATTTTTCAACTGTTAAATGGCAAATTAGGCAGAAAGATGAAAGCCCTTATCCCTTATAAAACCAGAAGGGCCTCAACTGCATACCTCAGTATTTGACTTTCAGCACAATATTTATGTAAGCACACTGCTCCGACGAACAAAGCACACGACATCACGTAACCGGGCTACTTCCACTTGACAGAATTTAGCACCATGTGGATTGCAACGCTTCAGATTTTTACAAGAATGCTACAAACTGACTATGGAGCAGAAAAGCTCTGAAACGTTCACCAAAACTCTCCAAGTACAGAAACTCAAGATTTATGATCAAGCATTTCACCATAAACTCTGAAGTCTAACCAAATATGAATTTATATCAGTCCCTAGAGAATGGGGAAAGGAAAATCTACTTTGGACACATGGGAATTGCTGATTTCTTCAGTAAGAGAGAACCTGGAAGAAAACAGACTCTGCACAGCTACTGCCAACCACCCTTCTGAACATAATTCAGAGATGAAAACACAGTGAGTGGAGGATAAGCCTACTAGGAAAGATAGCCTGTCTCCTGCTCTAGATACCGGGTATATTTTCATATGTCAGGAAGCAGAGAGATGGAAGAGGAACCCCCCTCACTCTTAAGTCAGTGACACATGTAAGAGCCATGACAAAGTCACCACTCAGCCAGCCACGGGGGAAGCAAAGAAAGACTGCACTCCACTCCTAGCAAATGAGCTGTTGGAATCTGAAAGCTATGGCCATGATGTGAGCCCTTCCCCTCCTAGCGACAAGCTAGGTTCTTGTTCAGCTGTCATGATTTCAGCGCCGGAGACCCCTAGTTCAGTTCCCCTGATACGTGTCCACTGCCCAGAAACAGGTGACTGCAGCACACTGCGGGCAGATTCCCACTGCAAGACCAGTCAGCCTGGCATTGCTCAGAGCATAGCAGTGCCTTTCCATCCTGATGACTGCTTCATTGCTGTGACTCTGATGATGAATGAGCAGTAAACACGCCACAAAATTAATTCAACCCTATGGCAGATTATCATGAGAAGCTGGAAGTTACAAAAATAGACTCATTCTTATTATAGCTTTAAGACTGATAGGTAAATCTCATGCACAAAAGGAAACTATAATGGCATGAACATAAATGTTAATGCGAGGTTCAAATGCAATTTTAAATATTTATCTTGCAGAGGTAAACAGCCACAGTGAATATCCGAAGAGTAAACACACATTAAATCAATTTGAGTGCTTGCAAACTAATCTATTCTCAAATACATTTACTTAAAGGCAAAGAGTCTACATTGCCAGGAACTCAAACGTTCAGTGAAGTCATCGCACTTGAAAGGCATCGGCCCCTTGTGAGCAGCCATCTTCAACAGGTCAGTGCTCCGCCCAGCATCCCATTTGCTGGACACTCATCACTAATTCCCAGGACAGGGGAAACAGTGACAGGACAGGGGGAAATGGGTTTAAACTGAAAGAGGGGACATTTAGATTGGACAGTGGGATGAAATTCTTCC
>NW_010241625.1:143872-156122 GCF_000690775.1 Eurypyga helias
GAGGCCCCATCCCGGGGAGTGTCCAAGGCCAGGCTGGATGAGGCTGGGAGCAGCCTGGGCTATGGAAGGTGTCCCTGCCCATGGCAGGGGGTGCGACTGGGGGGGCTTTAAGGTCCCTTCCCACCCAAACCGTTCTATGGTTCTATGACAGTTTTGCTCTCCTTAAAAGTTGAGATTGAACATTTTTCCCAAAAGTACACATGGGTGTCAAAAAAATAAAAAAGCTCCAAACATCTCCCTGCTGTCTCTGAGATGGAAGAGTGTTCAAAAATCTAGACTGCTCCCTCCACATTATCCATAACATGGTTTATGTATCACTACTTAAAGCTACAGAGCAGGAGAGTAAAGTCTTAATAGCTCTCTATTTTAAATTAATATTTGTTTGACTTTTTAACACAGACACCTTTTAGACTTTCAGTATCTCTCAGAAAAGTAATTTCACACATTGTTAGAGCTGGACATTACCTACAAAAGAATAATTATGATGTTCAATTAAGACCAATTACTCAGAGCTCTTCGTAGTTTGACAACAGTATAAGGAGAGAGTTGGAAACATATCCAATTTTTGTCTGCATAATATAACTAATTATACGACAACTCATAGATTAAACAAATCTTGTATAAACATAATGCACTCATTTGTAGTAAGTCCCTCAGTTTAGTTAAGCAATTGCTTTTTTAATTCTTGAGGTATCATTAAAACCTTCCTAATTTGAACAGAAACAGATGTGGATAGTAGTACCATTGTCAAATGTAACCCTTGATAGTTCAATAAATAAACAAAGGAAAAAATATTCTTCTCATGTGCTACTTAATGACTTGGTATAGGAGGAAATAATTGCTAATGTCAAAATTAAGGGTTGCAAGATGAAATTTTATTAGGCTTTGGCATACAGCAACATTTGTCAAGGTGATTTCCCACTCACATGGGGCATAATGTATTTTTAAAGGAAAAGATTCTAAACCCCTAGTAGATGATTTGAACTTGGTCACTTCCATAAAACAGCAGGCGACTCCTCAGCTACAACACTAAACGATGCCCGGATATGGAGACCATTGGCAGATTGAACTGAAGATGAAGGCAGTTAATGGACCAACATCAGATGTTCTTAGATCATGAAGATGCTTATTTTACAGGATGTTATTATGCTAATAGATTGTAAAAGAGCTTACCAGTACCTGGCTTTGATGTGTTTACGCCTGAAGACCATCCAAACCTGCTCTGTGGGCAATACTCATTAATTATTACAGGCCTAAAAAACAATTACCATCTTATCATGTGTTTCAGCTTTCAGGTTCATTACTGTAAATGTACATACAAAATAGCATTCTAGTAGAAAATAGATCACTTATAAACAGCAAACACGATAATGTAAGATTGATTAGATAGCATTAGATACAATTAAAGTCAGGTAAGTTACTTAAACAGACACTTCCTCCCAAAAAGAGGAGTTTTATAGTCTGGGAACTGTGAAATATTTCATAAGCATTGGGCTGAAGAATATCCACTGAAGTTCATATCTAATTCAGCAAGTCACTTTTCCCCTGTTCCTGGATGTCTCTCAACCAGCTGCTTGGGACCTTGGAGCCTCAAGCAACACCACCTCCCCCTTCTCCTTCCCAGCTGTTTGCCTTGCACATAAGAAAAGGAAAATGGAGTGAGACAGAACAATCAGCCCAGGCTGGCAGCCACCTCTGGAGAAACCCATCCAAATCAAACCCTCGTCGCATCTGTTTAGCGGGTCCCTTGGGGCCATGAGTCTCACTTGAAAATACCTGCCTGAGGACATGGAGTCCTCATGCAGTGACAAGGCCCAGGTCTCCTCAGACAGACATGTGCTTCCCATTCTCCTGCCAAATTACTCTTAAAAGAAGAGGTACAGGTCTTGTCAGACAGTGAAATTCGGTACGGAGTTAGGTGCATGAGTTGCAAATAGTGTTGTTTTAACAACAGGCTTTTCAAAAACAAGTCCAAGGGTACCCTACAAGCAGCAGCAAGAACTGGGCACAAGAGGACGTGCTTGGAAGTAAATGCACATCTTGATATAGCATTGCTCGACACAATTTATGGCTATAATTTAAAATTAAAAGTTATCCAAAGCACTGAACTGAAAAGAGCTCAATTAACATGCATGAGGCCAAACTTCCTTCTGACATAATTTCTCCAACTTCAATGGAACCAGAACAGAAGTGAATCTGGCTCTTTATTTCCTATTCTTCTGGAGACATGCAGATGATAGTATCTGTTATACTGTTATCACAGCATGGAACGAGCTCTGTTATAGTGACCGCTAATGCCATGTGCTGGGGAAAAGATAAACGCTATTTCTTGCTTTCAAACAATGAACAGGGAGATTGTATCTGGGCTCACATAAGCCAATATTCAGTGTAAGCCCTTAGACTACACTGTGATAACTAACAGACTCTGGCTAAACACGAAGCAAGCCATGGGCACAGTCCTCTGAACAAATTAAGGAATTTTAAGTACTGTTCTGAATCAAAAGTAAGGAAAGGTAGGACCTAGTCCAAATCCCACTGCAGATGTAGGCATTCTCACTGCTAGCAATAGGTTTTTTCCTCAGAGTTTAGACTCTGCCTAAGTACACGGTGAAACCTCTCATAATTCTTTCATTTTTTTTGCTCGTAAATTCAAAACTGTAGCCTATGTTGCCTATCCTAGGGTTGATATTTTACCCGCTCTGATCTTGTTTTGCTGATAAGCAGCATGACAGGCTTTCAAAAAGGAGATGAAACTTGTCCCATTAGCTCTTTATACACAGACTTCCAGTCCACACATGTTCCCTATACCTGCCCTGCAGAGTAAGGGTCTCATTTTCTGTGGAATGGGACACCTGAAAAATCTGAAAGCATGTTACTCCGTGCTTTTATCTTCAGCCTTTTTTTTTTTTCTTCTTTACTTATACCAACACGGCCACACAGGGCTACCCTATGAACAAACTTGTTCACAGGACAGGCCTGGTGTCCCTCTAGCACTTAGTCCTTTTCAGCAGTGCAGCCCAAGAGATGCCATTAGTCCCATTCTATTCTAGTCAAACATTCCCGACGAGGAACAGCAACTAATTAAGCCCATGAAGATTAATGAAAAATATAAGAAAAGATACCACAGTTGTTAAACTTAAAATAACTCCTGTGCCACTACTTAAAAAATTATATGTCATTTCATTACAGCCTCATTTGAGGCAATGGTAAGAATTAACAGCAAATCTTCATTTCTTAGCTACTCCCCAGCAGTGACAAGGCCAAATACCAGCAGTGCAATACCTTCTTTTATTTCTACAGAAAACAAAACTCAGTTGCAATACCGGACCAGGAAGGTAGAAGTACATCTCAAGACATGCCCTGAGAAAACAGGCACTGTTAGAAGATCACTGCGGGTGAAGATTTCACACGTAGGTCATGTTCTGCCATCTGCTAATAGCATCCCAGAGCATTATCAATTGAGACAGCATGCACAGTTGCCTGATGAGACACTAGATAGCTATATAGCTGCATTAGAAGAATTAGCCAGGACACATCAATTTGGTAACCCTTACTGTAATGAAATGATAGATGGCCAAGTGGTAGAAAGGCCACTGCTCCCTGGATCCATGCAGGATTACCTTCTGAATCAAAGCTGACACTAAGTAAGACAGGAACATCTCTCCTCAGGTGGAACAAGAGGAAGCTGAGACTCTTGAATCAGAAGTATAAACGTACGCTCAGGAGAAACTGAGCAGCAAAAACTTTGTGTTTAAGGAATCTCAACATATCCTGGGATGATTCATTCTATAGCTTTTTGACACCTGAAGCAGCACCCCTTCCTTGCTAAAAGTGGCTTAGAAGAATAAAGGAGATTTGCTTACAATTAAATGCACCACTGCCCACCAACTAATGGCATTTACATCAATAAGTTGCAGTTACTGGTGCTCTCCTGTCTTAGAGAGAAGTCTGATGTGTTTTTCCAAGTATATGCATACACAGATTTAACATTTTCCCATGGCCAAGGTGCTACCCAAATGTTGCACTTCATGAATCATCTTCTCGTCTGCTTCCCAGTTCTCTTATGCTACATTTTTGCTGGAAAACTGAAGGCCAGCCTTTTTTACGTGTTCTGTTAAATTCTGGCCTTCAGATTCTGACTTCCTTAAAGCCAGAAGTCTGGCACTGAATTTTGGATCAGGCCATAGTTTTGCCATAACGATAGATTCCAACACATTTTGCCTTTACCAGCATTTGGCTTCTAGTGTGGCTGACCATATGCCAGTGAAAAATCTCTGCTACTCACTGTCCCCACCAGAGGAATTAATATCCCAATGAATTAAGCTGCAATTACTTTTCTCCCACCTTTGGAATCTGCTACCACCAATACATGAACAACTTGTTTCCTTGCTTCGTATCTCAGCCCAAATATGTTCACATTAAAACCCTTATTTGCTCACCATTACAAAAGGGCAATGTCTGACCCTAATTCTCTTGGGAGGCAGCCGGCTGCCGTGGCCTGTGCAGTGAGACAGAAGTGCCACAGACACTGCTGTCATGGAATATTCAAGACAGCTGCTACGACATTTTTTGCAGCAAGCCCCTAAAAACGCCTGTGATGTTTCTGGCTAAATGGGTAAGAAAAAAAGAATGCTTCCTGCATGAGCTGAAAATGAGAAGGGATAATTAAATCAACTCTCAACACTGAAACAAGACGGTAATGGTTTCTCTCTCCCACTCAAATGCACAGAGTTCAGGCTGGTCTGACCTGATTACCAGAGCCCAGGAAGACAAAAGAAATGACCCAGGGGAAGAAATAATCTGTCTCCAAGCACTTGCTGGCATGTGGTTCAGAACAATGGGATAAAACCATCATCAGGATGTCTGCGCAGTAGGTGCACATACCCACGGGTCACGTCCTGTCCAAGGCACACATGATCCAAAACCTGCTTGTTGGGAACAGTTTTCATTAGGAGCTGACTGACTACTGGGTTCACCAAGGGTGGACCTACATTCCGGGATGCCAGGAGAAGCATGAGCAGCAGCTGCTCAGAGTTGGCCTGGGAAAAGAGAATGGCCATCCATATGGCCAAATCCAGATTTTTAAGTTTTTTTTAATGGTAGTCAGAAAATCCGACTCCTGAAGCCTTTCATACACCCCCACGGGGAACACGGAGCTGTCTTGGTGTCCATTAAACACAGCTCTCCATGCTTCAGTTGAGCTTTGCCTCTGCTCAGGAGAACGACAGTAAAGATAGCAGTCACCTATTTCGGAATATATCTTGCTCTGAGCTCACTGGGGTCAGCAACAAACCTGTCCCTTCAGGAAACCTTATTTTGTTTCTTGTCATCTCCTGCCTACAGCATGAAGGAGCTTGAATTGTTAGTCTCCAAACACTTGGCTCTCCATTTTCTTCTAATAAACCAGGAGCGCAGGAGACTTACCTGGCCTTACAAAGCTCTAGCTAGCCTTGTCCTTCTCGGGCTGTACAACTCTCTACGACTGACTGTGTTTACACTTGTTGCCACCAAAGCCAGGATAGAGCAGCCACAAAGCAAACAAAAACACGTCAACCTTCAGCAACTATTTTCTAGACCAAAAGTTTAATTATACATCTGCTAAGCCTGTGGTGCAGGTTAGCGAAGAGAATATATTATTTCAAGTCATGTCATTTGTTTAGGGAGATTTTTCTTCCACCAGTGCAGACCCAGAACAGAACCATGCGAATAATGCATGACTTTGTGCTGGGAAAGAGATCAAAACACCAGCTACAGCAGCACTGGTACGCTCTTGAATAAATGCATCCGTTTCCTAGACACTGCGCTTAAGTGCTCTAAGTATTAGAACTGTCCCTTCAATGCACTTTCATCCATACAAACAGCAAAAATATCTAATATAGATTCACAGGAAATCACTTGGACAAAGTTATGTAGAAGACCAAGAGACCCTTCCAGCCTTGGAATCAAGTAAATATTAATTTTTTTTCCTCTACAGTAAGGGGGGGTGAAGAAAAAAAAAAAAAAAAACCCACACAAACACCACACACACCACAAGAAACAACCCACCTTTCACTTTTTTTTTAGTTACACAAGAATTACACCGTATTTTTTATCTCTAGCTTCTTCAGGTTTAGGCTCTCTGCCCACATTCATACAAATGTGCTGTTTACTGATGCTGTTGTGTGCAGTCCCATGTTACTTTCTCACGAAGAGGAAAAATTACCATTAGGATACAGCCACAAATCAGTGACTGTGTATTGTGTGTGCTAGTTAGCAAGGTAGCTTTATTATAGCTAAGCAGTTAAATATTGACCATGAAGTTGCACAAGGGCACAAATTCTTTGTCTAAATTACCTTTGATCAACTGGTTTGAGGAGGTTGCTGAAGATTAATTAGCCCACATGGCTTACATGAAATCACCCCACATAATTCCACAGCAGATGAGTGTGTAACAGCAAAACCCTTCCAAGACAGATTGCAGTCATGGCCCACTGGAAGGTGCTATAACGTTTCCCCAGAGCCTTCTCTTCTCCAGGCTGAACACCCCCAACTCCCCCAGCCTGTCCCCATGGCAGAGGGGCTCCAGCCCTCGGAGCATCTCCTTGGCCTCCTCTGGACTTGCCCTGACAGGCCCATGTCCTTCTGATGTTACATAAATCAATTTGCTTACATTTTTCCTAATCTGACCCTTTTCCTACTCATATTCTCCTTCTCCCAAGCACACATCAGGGCCAGACCAGCCAAAGAGCAAGTGAAGAGGCGAAGAGCACTGAGGAGGTTTTGCCCACCCTTAAGGCAGATGCCATGGCCAGCCCTCGTCAGCAGTGTGCTCCATCTGAGTGTGCAGCCTGTCCCCAGCTGCCAGCAGACCTGCTCTTCAGCAGCACGCAGCCAGCGACCCACGGAAAGGGGACACGGCACAGCACTGCGTCACGTAACGGGGTGAGAAGCACAGGGGGAGGAAACATCTACAAGAGTCTCACTTCTAATCCATGTGGTCAGGACCAAGCGTACAGACCAGCCCGATCTGCAGACGTGACGTTTAAGAAGAGGCAAATCTGCTCTTTCTCTCTCCTTTTGGTAGGCGTGCTGAGCTGCGTTGAGAGGTCAGACCTCTCCCAGCAGCATCCCAGGAGGAGATGGCCACTGGATGGGAGGGACCACTGCACAGCTCCAGCCCACAGCTCCCATGAAAACGACGGCGGGATGCAGAGCGCTCCAGTTACCATGGTATCCTTCACAGCAGCCCTCCGAGTCTTACACGAATGATTTTGGATTCTGAAGTTTACATGCTTAGTTTAAAAGTATAATGATTTAGGAGTTGACAGGATTACACTGGAGTAAAAAAGAGAAGTATTTTGCCTCAAGGCCTTCTTTAGAAATTAGACATATCACTTTTAGATATGCCCACTAGCATTTAGTGTATCTTTGAGATGTTTCTGCTCTGGTATGGCATCTCAAAAGCAGAGGAAGAGGAAAATGTAGGTCTCCAACATCTAGGCTGGAGAAGAGAGGGAGGTTTGGTGTCTCCAAGGAGATGATTTGGGGCTAATGTATGGAATCACTTTGGAATTTAGAGTTCCTGATAAGACTCTCACAATAAAGACTCCTAATCCTCCATGCCTTTTGGTTGATAAAGGAGGAATACCCCTGGGTAGAACAAGGACAACAACAAACATGCTTGAAATTAAAGGGTAAGCAAGCGGGGCAAGATGTGACCCAAACAGCCGAGTGGCAGCATTTCTTGTGCAAGGCTCAGGGTATTTGCCAGGCACTGTTTGAACACGCACTGCCGCTCTAGCACTGGGCAGAGGCCCTGAATAGGAGGAAGAGACACTGATCACAGTCACAGCTTCACCCACGTTTTGCTCAGTCAGTACCTCTTATTTTCGCTGAGCCAGACAGCCAAAACAAGGGCCAAGCAGAAGCTGCTAAAACTGCAGTTACAGCTGATGTTGCTTAAATGTCTAATTGTCACCATTATATGGCTTCAACTTATTTTTAAAAAGTTCCCTATAATTATTTCAAGTTTTTGGCCTAATTCCAGCGCAGGCTTTAATGGGACTCATTCTGACAAGATACAGGATATTGTCCCGATAGAGTCTCATTTGGATATGGGCCACCTGCAATTACCAATGAGCAGAGCTGTGCAAGATTAAAAGCACAGGCACTATAATTTCTACCTTGTGTCCCAGGCTCTATGGATTTGTTACTCATCCAGCATGTCCATCTGGGGAGCAAATAGCATGTACTCCTTGATGAGAAACTCTGGCCAACCGACCAGCTGTGAAAAAAATAGATTACTCTTGTCATTTTTTTTCTCCTAGGTAATTTGCTGGGAGTAAAAATATAATTTCTTTGAAGGTTTGCAGTTAAAAGAAGATTCAAGGGATGGGTCTTAAATATATTTAAAGTCCACCACATTTTTATTTGTTAAGACCAATTTTGAAGATATATCACTGATGGAAGAGTTTGCCCTGTCATTTGGGACACCAGAAAAGTGAATTTCTATTATTCAGGCTACTGTCAAAAACACAATGGCTGTTAAAGGAAAGAAAGTTCCTTATAAATGCACTGCTGCACTCAGAGAAAGCAGACATTATTAAAAAGGTATTAAAAAAGTGAAGGGGGGGGAGTGGGGGTGTAACCCACACCAGATGTTCCTGCTGCACCCAGAAACTGCAGACAGACCTGTTCTTATTCAAGAAGGTTTTGTGCAAAGTTCCATGGCGGTTCTGAATTCTTAAATTATGAACAGGTCAGCGACCTAGAACTGCTCTTAAATGGCAGATTGAAGGTAACAGACTAAATGGCATTATAATATGAAAACCATACTTTCTGGCTCATTCAGTTGTAGTCGCAGGTTTATCAGGTGGTGGCTCAGACGTCATGCTGACATGTTGACTGCTTGAGCTCAAGAAGCTGAGGGGTTTGCTATAGCTTCTAAAACTTTCTCTAGAAAATGTTAAAAGAGCCTCCAGAAAACCCACCTTTTCTGCAAGAGAGGGAGAATCCAAGCAGGTCCAGGTAGTACTCTGGGTTTTAACGGTATACAAGAGATTTCTGCTCCGTGCTTTTTAGACTTGTATCTGATGAGACCAGACTACCGGTCTTATAACTTCCTTTACTGTGTTGTCCCAACTACCAAGTGATTTTAGGAATTCACTGGTAATGAGCACATCAGGAGGACTTGGTACTCAGCAGCTGTCCTGAGCTATTCCCGAGAGTTGCTACCTACAGATTCAGGTCTATCGGTGCAAGAATCGCCCTTTGAGGGATGCTGGTTCTGTGCACATAATCATATCATACAGACTTGAGAGCAGCAAATACAGTATGACCCCAAACTACATCATGAGAAGTAAAATGCTTTTATATCATCCTGTCATTCCCCACCACCTGCCACAGTTGTAAAGTTAAAAATTAAATCCTGTTACTTTTTTTATACCTAGAGGAATACAAAAATTGCAGAAAAAGTATTCTGAAATAGAGGAAAATACTGTTCTCTTTCACGATTTCCCCATTATCTCTGCTCCACATGGCATAAATACCTTTCCTTTCCATGTGTACTGCACTCCCTATACTAGGTAATGGAAAGAGATGGATCTCACTAATTATGAAGAGACAGAAGCCACAACAGGAGAATCTGTGCTTGCTGTGCGTAACACAGCAATCGCTAACCTGACCTGACTGGCAGAGGTCACGTAGAAGGTACAACTCCTGGTGCTGTCTGATGCCTCTGCCTAAGCCCCAGACTCCCCCAGATAACCGAGAGTTAGTCAGAACTGCATCTTCAATGTTAAAAGGAGAGAGAACAACAGATGTGTTCCCCTCGATAAAGAAAAACCTCTGAAAGCAGCTGAGCTGTCAAGAGGAGATGATGGCAGGGAACCTGCACCACGAGCAACCATACAGATGACTTACTCCTATGCTGTCAAAGATGGAATGTCCCCAGCGACAGCTCTTACCCAGCATATGCAGTACTGAAACACGGAGACATGAGCTGCAGCAGAGAGGACCTCTAGAAATTAAACTGTTCCCTATTCTTGTATTCAGAATTACCTTTGACCTAAGGAAATCAGGGAAACATGCCAAAAAGCATTTCTTGTCTTTTCTTTAACATTTGTACATTTCAACTTATCATAAAGAAATAGAACAAAATTGCTGGTGGCTTCTGAGCAGAGTGAAGGCAGACAGAGCAGTTTGCCTTGGACAACTCACCCAGTCTTGATTCCATAGAGATGCCACTGAAAAATATCTACTGATGACTTTGTAGAGATTAGTGGTAAAAATCCTACTATTTTCAAACACCGTTCACCCCAAATAGCCCACAGTTCTAGTTTTCCATTTATGTGTAAAACCAGCATGGATGCACCCGAAGGTATACACTGCCGTAGTCAAAGTCACCACTCAGCCTTTCAACAGAAAGGGTCTCCTTTCACAGTGCCCGTGGGAAAAGAGGAGTTCCACAAAACAGCAAACAAATCCTAAGGCTTCCTGCTTTATTTGGCTAAGCACCGCGGTCAGTCAAATGCAGAATCCCACACCAAGTCACCTATACCCCATACATGATTTTAGGTACACTGGGCTATTCCCAGCACAGAGGCAGACTCTTGAGTGAGCCATGCACATCAGGCTGACGTCAATGGGTTACATCCTAACTACATTCCAGTAGGAACATTCACCCAAAGTCTTATTTGCGCAAACGGCTGTTTCTGACAGATTTTTATACAGGTTGGGTCTGCTTCAAAATGTACCTGTAGCAGACATCCTCAGACCAGTCTTGTGCTGGATCACATTCAAAGGTACTGACAGATGAAGGGTTATCCTCAATATTAGAAACTCCAATAGCAATTTTGTTTTTCCAGAAAACATTTTATGTATCTTGAAAATACATGGTCAAAATGCATGCTTTTAGTTACATATAAATATGTAGTTACTCCATTGGAAGTCACTCCAAATAAGGGTTTATAGCAGTTTAAAAAACAAGAAAGTGTATGTCAATGAAGGTTTTTTTTTTCTGTTCTGAATCACCAAAATGCAGGAGTCTGACCATATAATTACAGGGAAATATATACCACAATATACACACAGAGGGATAAATAATTGAAATATATATACATGTATATGAAATATGTGCATTTCCTACCCAATATTTCAAGTGTATTCTAATCAATGATTCATCATAAATAGAAGACAGACTATTTTCCATACATGATCCAGGCAGTTGTAGTGAACATTATAAAATACTGACTCAGTATACATCTGTTTTCTTTTGACTGCCCTGAAATCTATCTAGTGGTGAATACCTCCACCGCAAAGAGGGTCTGAGACTGGATCAGGAGCCATTTAAGCCTGAAAAATTAGTCTTTAGCAGGCCTGTGCAAAGGCCTGTTTCACATAACGAAGGCAACACGATTCAGCTGCGCAAGCCTGTGTTTCAAGTAAAGCGGACAGAAGGCAACGTGCCCAAAACCTACAGTGTTCTGCTGCTACATGAGAAGGAAGATATTTAGCCAAATATTCTGCTGGCACAGGGCCACTGACTTGGAGTCAAAGCAATCCTACCAGTACAGGATCCGCTATTAGCCGCGTCCGTATACACAGAAATACACCGACATGAATACACATGCACACGCGCAGGCTCATTCCTCACAGTTTCCAGATTAGTCCTCGTGTGGGTACAAACAGATACATGCTCATATTTTACACAGTACATTGGAAGTTTGAGCTACAAAAAGACTCCTGCATGTAAACGTATGGGTACATTTCCTCCGAGCAGAGAGGTATGTCAGGAGAAAGTGATTTCACAGCCAGATCTGTAACCACCACCCCGGAGATAACCCCAGAGGCAGTTCTGAGGCCAGCTGTTTGGAGTTCACAAGGAATCCAGGCAACAAGCCAGCCCCAAACCCAGATGCTGCTATTGGGAACTTTCCAAAGCTTTACATCTGGATCCTACTCCTGCCAAATGCCCCATCTGCCTACGAGGTGATAAATTCCACCTCTCAGAGGACAAGTAGCAAGAGAACACAGCAGGGAAAGGAGCACCGATGGCGCCAGATCGATAAGAGGCAGTTTACACTTGGTTGGAATTTAAGAAAGGATTTTCTCAGTACTGCCCTGCTCCATGTTCCTATCCCAGCTTCCACAGAAAGCCCGAAGTACTGCTTTTCCATGGCCTTCAGCTAGTGGGACACCAGATATCCAGGAGACCTCAAACAACAAGGCATGTGCCAAGCATGCAAGGACAATACACACGGGTGGGGGGGGT
>NW_010241626.1:0-3574 GCF_000690775.1 Eurypyga helias
GATTCTATGATTCTATGATTACAGCTTGTGTGTCTTTCTTTGCTGTATATTTCATAAGACGATAGAGGAAAAGAATATATGTTTTGAAGACACATGTTTTCAGGTAGGGTTGTTGGTTTTTTTTTTAATAAAAGGATATTCACATCACTGATCCTAATCTTCACATAGCTAACAAGGTTAGTAGAGATTGTACTGCAGCCAACCAGGGGAACATTAATACCATAAACAAGCACCTGAAAGAGATGATGTTACAATTTTCAAAAGACAAAAACCCCAGAAATTAATTTACCATTTAACTGAATATGTTCAGACTGACAGCGTCGCTTATTCCACAGATGTCTATCTGTGTGAAAATCTTATCTACTTAATCATAACAGCAGGAAGAGGTGGTAAGATGTTGGAAGACCTCTAGATAAGAGCTACTACCTCAGACAAATTAAGTTCAAGACCAAAACCACTAACAATACACTGAGCATTAGGAGGCAGAGTCTTAAAACATGAAGGAGAGCATTGTTTTGCCAATGCCTTAAACCTTGGTACACCCACATCTTGAGCACAAGGTGCAGCTCTGGTAACCACATCCCAAAAAGGGATGCAGAATTATTAAAAGGTGCAGGAAAGAGATGCTAAAATGACCAGAGTATGAAGCAGCTGCTTTGTAAGTGACGGAAAAGGTTGGGACTTCATCGGCTTGCACTGGAGAAGCCTAAGGAAGAGTATGATGAGGTTTTCTCTGTCAGAATATGGAGCTAAGGAGGACCATTTTGGTCTGACCCAGCAGCGTACTACCTTTGTGTGTAATGTTCTATTAGTCCCAAACCCAGATGATTTTTGTGCTTCTGTCTGCATTTCTTAGCACACTTACTTAAACAACAGACAAAAATACACCTTCAAGGTGTGCTATATTTTGTCAGCTGTGTTACACGGAGCCTCATGATTAGCAAAACACAATCAAGACAAGCACTCACCAGTCTGTTTTCATCGAACACTTCGAACAGGAGACGATGATTGGTTGGGTTTACCTATGAGAAAATTCAGAATATGTCACTTTAGGTTCATTAGCTTGATGATTACAATACATGGGTAATAGTTCATACAGCCATTAAACCAAGGCAAACACATCAGGACTAACAGGTTTTATGTAAATCTTTAGTTTTACTTAAACTGGAGCACAAGAACACTGTTTCTAAACCCTGGTGCAACTAGAAACAGCCTAGCAGTTAACAGCAGAATCTTTTACTTGTCAGATGAATTGACTCAAAGCTTACTCTAAATATAACTCAAATTGTGAAACACCCCATGTCTAGGTTAACCTTATGCCAATTTCGGCATAAGACTACAATTACATTATGACAAGCATTTTTTTATGTATACATATAAACAACAAATAAAAAATAGGTTTCTTCCCAACCTTATAAAACGCCACATGATTAATTGTACATGTTACAGTAATGACGTCAAGTAAAGGGAAACTTACTCTAAAATAAAATTCTTCATTCCATTTTGGATTCAGGGTCTGCAAAAGAAATAAACATCGTTACATGCTAAAATTTCTTTAAGTTTGTCAATTCACAATCATCAAAATGTGCATACAAGTGACAGTTTTCTAGAAAAAAATAAAGGAGAATAAAGTATGTCTGTGCTGGTTTCAGGCAGGGACGAGCTGCTCTCCTACACAGAGCTGGCTGTCCCACAGTGGCCAAGGGATCTTGTTTCATTCCATGACACCTCAGGCTCTCAGGTGGTTAGATACTGTATGATATATTCTACTTTCCTGTTGTTTTAATTACTTATTTGTAGTACTATTGCAAGTATCAATTTATGTTTAATTTATATTATTAAACAGTTCTTATCTAACTTTTACAAGCTTCCCTTGTTTTTTTGTTTCCTCCAACCATTCTCCACTGGGGGAGGGGGTTGGAAGGTGAGGCAAGGACTGCCTGGTACTTAATTGCCAGATAAGGCTAAACCGTGACGGTTCTTTTTGGCACCCAACTTGGGGCACCAGAGGGTTGAGATAAGAACAGATCATAGCATGTGATAAGTATCCCATACAACAATGTGGTAATGGCTGATCCAGACGCTGAGTTCGGGGCTTTTTAAGTTGCTGACCAAACAGAAGGATCTGCTGCCTTAATTGCTGATGATTATCCAAATTTTATATGTTTGAGCCAGGGTCAGGGTTTTGGTTAGACTGTTTAGTTATTGCTGATGTTGGGAGGGATAGTCTATCTATCTGTATTTAATATTGTCAGCCACCTGGTACTTTGCCAGTTATCTCCTGGAAGCTTTCCATAATTACACTATTCCCTTTTTCTCCTTGGGAACTAAGCCTATAGAGGAGATTATTTGGTGCTGTGGTGAATGTGGAGAAATTATTCAATTTCTTTTTCCCTCTTCTCTCGGGCCAATGGCAAAAGTATATGAGCATTTTCGAAATTTTTCATGGGGTTGGGGTGACCTATGGCCAGGGATCAGCTTGCTACTGAATGTTCTAGTGATTTTGTGCAAAATTAAAGAAATGTTTGGGAACACTGCCCCATCCGCAACCAGTGCTCGGGGCAGACCTAGGCTCTCTTCAGCCACCTGAATCACCTTAATGTGAAGGGGAGAAGAGCGAAGCCACGCGGGGGAAATGGCAGGGCAGCAACCTGAGCCCGTGCAGCTGAAACCATGGTGTGCAACCATATGTGCCCAGGTGGCCAAGGTGGCCAAGGGCATCCTGGCCTGTATCAGGAATAGAGTGGTCAGCAGGAGTAGGGAAGTGGTTGTGCCCCTGCACTCAGCACTGGTGAGGCTGCTCCTTGAGTACTGTGCTCAGTTTTGGGCCCCTCTACTACAAGAAGGACATAGGCATGCTGGAGCTTGTCCAGAGAAGGGCAACAAAGCTGGTGAAGGGTCTGGAGAACAAGTCTTATAAGGAGCGGCTGAGGGAGCTGGGGTGGTTTAGCCTCAAGAAGAGGAGGTTGAAGGGAGACCTGATTGATCTCTACAGCCCCCTGAAACGAGGTTGTAGGGAGGCAGGTGCTGGTCTGTTCTCCCAGGAAAATGGTGATAGGACAAGAGGAAAAGGCCTCAAGTTGTGTCAGGGGAGGTTTAGATTAGATATTAGGTTTTTCCTTCACTTCTTCACTGAAAGAGTGGTCAGGGATTGGAACAGGTTGCCCAGGGAAGTGGTGGAGTCACCATCACTGGAGGTGTCCAAGGAACCTGTAGATGTGGTGCTTGAGAACATGGTCTAGTGGGTATGGTAGTCTTGGACTAGATGACCTTATAGGTCTTTTGCAAGCTTAGTGATTCTGTGATGGATGTGTCACCTCCCACCATGGCTACATCACCGCCCACCACGACCACATCACCACCTAACACGGCCAGCCCACCTTCCACTGCAGCCAGCCCACCTCCCACAGCGGCTCCACCTCCCACAAGGGCTCCACTTACACAAACTAATGTGTGCCAGTGCCATTGTTAGTGTCAACTGACGCCAGTGTCAGTGGCCCCAGTACAGAAAAAGAAATGGACACGTAAATCAGTCCGTCTGGTAGAGGATGACAAGGTAGCAGGGACCTCCTAA
>NW_010241626.1:3610-4126 GCF_000690775.1 Eurypyga helias
GAGGCAGGGGCAGAGGATGAAGCACTTGTAACCACTCGATCTTTATCCATGAGGGAGCTACAGGATATCTGTAGAGACTTCAGCTGTTGCCCAGGTGAACATATCATGACCTGGCTACTCCGCTGCTGGGATAATGAGGCTAGTAGTATGGAGTTAGAGGGAGGAGAAGCCAAATAGTTCAGGTAACTTGCTGGAGAAGAGGACATCGACAAAGCAATTGGAAGAACACAAAACATAAGCCTCTGGAAATGACTCCTGACCAGCATCAAGAAAAGGTATACTTTTAAAGAGTGTGCCACAGCAGCCACACAAATGGACCACCATGGAGAAAGGTATCCGGTACTTGAGAGAACTAGTGGTGCTGGAGATAGTTTACCGTGACCAGAAAAATACATGAATACCCACTGATCCAGATGAAGTTCAGTGCATGCAACCTGCGTGGAGAAAGTTAATACAGAGTACACCATCCTCATATGCGAGTGTGCTAGCAATAATAACCTGGAGGGAGGATGAGGC
>NW_010241627.1:0-225 GCF_000690775.1 Eurypyga helias
AGGCTGCTCCTATCTGTCTGTAGAAAGCCTCATCCACTCGCTTCTCCTGGCAAACTCCTGCTACCGTATCCTCTCTCCCTGCCTCCCCTTTAATCCTGACCTATAAACTCTCAGTCAGCTCCTCATCCATCCCCACTGGAGTTCCACGCACTCCAGCTCTGACGTAGAGAGCAACCCCTCCTCCACTTCTCCCCGGCCTGTCCTTCCTACAGAGCCTGTATCATT
>NW_010241628.1:0-3617 GCF_000690775.1 Eurypyga helias
GGGAGGACCCCATGCTGGAGCTGGGGGATGTGTGCCCGAAGAAACCTGTGACTCTGTGCGAAGCAGCATACTTCTACCCTGGAGCAGGCTGCTCCTGAAGGACCACACCCTGCAGAAGGGACCAACTAGCAACTTCTGTGGGAAGAACTCATGTTGGAGAAGCTGAGCTTGGGAAAAAGGGAGAGTCTGTGGGAATATTTTTTTTAAGATCTGGTTTTGTCTCTCATTGTCCTATTCTGATTTTATTGGTAACTAATTAAATGGATTTTTCCCCAAGTCAAGACTGTTTTGTCCATCACCATACTTAGTGAGTGATCTCTCCCTGTCCTTGTCTTGACCCATGAGCCTTTCCTTCTATTTTCCTTCCTCATTCCACTGAGGAAGGAGTGAGTAAGCAGCTGCATGATGCTTAGTTGTTGGTTATGACTAAACCATGACATGTGGTCTACTTGTTTAAATACAGTAGCCCACAGAGAATAAACAGACGTGTTTTAAAATGCAGGCGGTCAGATAGAGAATGCTGAGGCTGTATAATTCACTCTCTTGGAGCTGTGCATAAGGAGATCCAAAACCTTCAATAGCCTCTTGGAGACATCAATTCTGTTACTGACAGTACTAGAACTTGGACCAATTATTGTTGTTACTTTCACACCCTGCATTAGATTGCAGAAGACCTTCAGAAAGGGAAGCCTTAAAGTAAGTAGATTTATGAGAGTTCCCAAATAGACAATTAGAAATTTGCAGACATAGAGTTTAGTTAAGCTAAGTTTCCTGAAAAGAAGCAGTGTTTCTTCTTCAGGAGTGAGTTTAATCATGTTCTCTATATATGTCTATGAGGACTTCACTATGCATTTTTAACTTAAATTGTATGAAGAGATCAAGACTGTCCATATTTTGCATAGATGGGATATAATCAGCAAAGGAAGTATAATTGAAAATATACGAGTGCCATGTGCAGTACTGCAAAAAAAAAAAATCCATTTGATGTGTTAAAGTTTAAGCTTATGATGAACACTAGGAGTTGAATTTGCATTGAGTTGGCTGTAACTTCAGCATAAGCCTAAACCTAAGGAATTTACCATACACAGGCTTGTGTAAGGGCATCTCATATCTGCTTGAATGGTTTGATTTGAAGACCTATCAGCAAATTCTTCAGCACTTCCTTCTGTGCCTTGACAGAAGTTTTCAGGATTTCACTGATATTGTGTTCCTGACACACACGCCAAAAAGTGGATATTTCCTGTCTGTTCTCCTTGCTCTGGGATTACTAATTATGAACTCAACCCTCACAGGCAAACAAGGACTATAATCATCTAATTAGGAGACAAAGGAACCTTGCCTGCATGGGAGCAATTTAAGATTTCCACGAGACCTGGGCTGGCTTAGATGTGTCCATCTTGTAAAGGGACTACCCTCAGCAGCAGATCTAGAAAGCTGTTAAAATGAAGTTTTTGAGACCCACCATAGGTTCTACATAGGCAGAAGTCTCTTGAACCAGTTGCTAGTAACATGCAATGTTCTATCTAGGTACAGATTACTGCTCAAAAATGAATGTTGTTAAATGGGAGCTCAACTTTCAGATGAACTCTCTCTTTTTGTTCTTTCAAGCTTTGCTTTATAACTGGCAATTTAAGATATCGTGGCAAGAAATTGATATTAAATCACATTTAAGGAGATTCCTAAACGTTAGCAAAATTCATCATATGATTGCAGACTTAGGGGGTTGTGTTTTTCTTTAAAATTCTAATCACAAAAGTTCTTCAAATGTGTACCCACCTTTGACCTGTCCTTACAGACTATACCTAGTGCAGTTTTTGTTTATTTTTCTGTTAGTTGGGTGTTACAATTAAGGTGATTGCTAATTTATTAGACCCATCAAGGATATAAGTGTTCAACAGGGCTGAATATTAAATTGTTCAGTAAACTGGCATTAAACAATTCAGTGCCAATGAAATTAATGATGCTGTAAATTCAGTAAGACGTGCTGGAGTGAACGTTAATTAAAAACTTTTGCTAAGTGTGGAGAACAATAAGACATATTTAACATTCAACATTTCATTTCAAATTTGTAATATTATACAATTTTCTTTTTCTAGTTCTCATCAACCAAAAATTCCCTGCTTTTTTCAAAGATGGTATTAAAATGCATGTATTTTAAGCTAGAAAGTATGATTGATAGCAATGGCAGCTGTGACAGAGCATGTGATGATGATCACAAGATAGACATGAATTCTCAGTGCAGGTTTAGAAAGGAAAGACCTTTGCCACTTGGACTAGATTTGAAGATGCTGCAAAAGGAAAAGAGATCAGAAGACAATACACGTAAAAGACACTAAGAGGAAAGAAGTTCATTACTCCTTTGCCAGTGAGAATATCTCTGTATGATTGTCATTTGTATCATATCCTTTAACAGTTCTTTCTAGAATCTAATAATGGTATTAATGAACACTTGCAGGCAGCCTAGCCTGAAAGCCCATGTTTCATAGAAAGGAAACTCCTGCAAAGAAAATCACAGTGTTTAATCATCTAGCCACTCATACGAGTGTTTGTGAAGAGATTTTGGGCTACACAGCATTTGTTTTGCTGTCTTTCTGAAATACTTATGGTATGTCATGAAGGGAAGCTATTTCAATGCTTGCTTTTGGATCTTCTGAAAGAAGCAACAACGCCTTAATGCAAAAATAAAAATTAAATAGATTCTGCCCATCACTAATATTCTCCCATTCCTGTTACTGTCTCTGCAGGGCAGGACTCCACTGCAGCAAAGCACAGTACAATCAAAAAGATAAGCAGAGTGAGAGCAGTCCCTAGATACAGAATGTCCTGCTCAGCAATGTGGTGTGGGCAATGCGCTGCACTGCTGACATTTCCCATGGAAAGAGGACACTCAGGCAAGCTACAAATAGAACCATCTTGAGGAAGAGTTCAGGCAGCTGCTTCACTTTTGTCAGCCCTTAAGATACAAAATCTTCTCCATCAAGCTCTTTGTTAGCAGATAGAGAGAGAGAATTCTCAGGAGCACATCACAGTCAAAGTGAAAGTATGTACATAGATACAAATTTCCAGCCTAGAGCCAGGCAGAATCTCACAAATTTTACTTAGAGATTTGCATTGTGAGTTGGAGACTTGAGCTTACAACATTCCACCGTGGAAGGAAATTTTACAGCCTGGAAGTGGGATACTTTCTTCATTACTTTTATCCATGAGTTTCAATGCAGTTATTAGAGGAAGAAACCTCATGGCTTTTGTTCAGCTGTCAGAACCTCCTGCCAAAAATAAACCTAGGAGAAGAGACAGTACAGGCCCCAGATATTTATATAGGTTTAGATTAGATATCATGAAGAAGTTCTTCCCAGAGAGGGTGGTGAAGCACTGGAACAGGTTGCCCAGAGAAGCTGTGGATGCCCCATCCCTGGAAGTTTTCAAGGCCAGGCTGGATGAGGCTTTGAGCAACCTGGTCGAGTGGAAGGTGTCCCTGCCCATGGCAGGGGAGTTGGAACTTGACGATCTTTAAGGTCCCTTCCAACGTAAACCATTCTGTGATTCTCTGATTCTATGATTTTCAACAAATGGAGCTACCACTATCAGAATAACACAACTTCCAGAAAATCCTGCTG
>NW_010241628.1:3664-3950 GCF_000690775.1 Eurypyga helias
TGCACTGGGATACTCAGGCACAACTCTAGGGATCCAGGATGGCTTCAAGGGGTGATGTTGGGAAATCTGTATCAAAGAAGACATCCCCTGCAGATGTTCACTGCAGGTGACAACTGTCCTTAAGGACAACAGACCTGCCTGGCTGGGTAGGAAGACATCACATTCAGCAAGAGGAAGGAATGGAGAAGCTGAAGTAGAGCATAATGAAGGAAAAAGGTCATTTTGGCTGCCTAGCTCTTTGCTTCCTCCCACCCCAAAGGGTTTGATTTAGGCCTGGTTCCTGCTG
>NW_010241628.1:3981-8756 GCF_000690775.1 Eurypyga helias
AAGAAATCCTGCATCCCTTCATCTTCCCACAGTGGACTTGAATGGCACATCTGGGGAAACAAAACCAGAACAGCCCTGACTGAATCCAGCACACAAACATAGGGCACCGTCAATTGGCAGCTCACAATTCATTCCCTTCCCACTTCTGTGTTAGAGTCATGTTAGAGAAGGAGCTGTGTCTGGACTGCCTGTGGTTTCATTGGACACGCATATCCTGTGCTCATGCCATTCATATGTACCCATTATAGGAAACAGTTAGGTTTCCATAGCAGAAGTACACTGTAAGTATAAGGTCTGTGTCTAATAGGGTTAAATTCCTTTGCTAAGAGTGCTCAGAATATCTTAGTGTTTTAATATATGCAGATGCAAAACAACTTTGGAAGGTTTATCACTAAAAAATTGTAACAATTGATCTTTACTGATGCCTTTCATGTTAGGACATTGTTTCCTTTCACAAGCTCACTGCAGTTCTTCCCCAAACACGAAAGAATAGATTTTATTTATTCATTTTTATTAGTATTAGTTTCAGCTGTGGAATTTTTACTTTTCTGGGTTCAGCAAACTCTGCAAACCCTTCTGGTCAGTTGAACAATGTGAGACCTAACTGTGAACCTGCTCCTTGTTCTCCTGAGCAATCTTCTGCAGGTCCTTATGTTCAAATCTCTTTCTTTCGCCTCTGTTTGCCCTTTATTCTGGAAGTTACCTCTCATCTTCCTGTCCTGTTTAATTGTTACTAGGTAAGGTTCAGTCTTGCCTTCAGAAAACTTCATTTAACTGACAGTGAAGCATGCAGGACAAGGCTTTCCCATCTCCTCTCCAGTCACAGACTTCTAAGAAAATACCACTCTGTTGATTGCATGAATGAAGAGAACTAATCAAAACCTATTGTTAAGATGAGGATAGCAACATATCACCTTTTCAATGGGCATCCCATTCCTTTTCAATGAGCATCAGTTCCAAGTTTTTTATCAATACATTACAGTCACATATACCCTGTAGTCTCCAGAAATCAAACACAAAAGTGTACATTGCAAGCAGACTTTATAAGTAAAACCTTTAGGCTATTCACACTCTGTGAGATCTTTCAAAGACATCTAACTGAAACATCAGCCGCTGTTCTTTCTTTATCATATCCTATGAGGATTTTTAGCACCCAAAATGGCTATCTTGCACTGCAGTTCTGTTGGGCAGGAAGTTACCACTTGAGAAGGTTATTAATTTCCATTAAAGGGAACAAGAGGACTAGGATTCAGTGTAAGACATTAACCACAGAATGCTTTGAATAAATAGCAAGACAAAGGCATATAGAGCTGTTCTGTTCTATAGATCCTCAGAGGGAGGATCATCTTCCATTATGACCGGAGGTCCTAGAGTTAACTTTTGCATGTCCTGTTTCTTTACTCTGGATCACACTTCTCCTAAAGGTGGATAGTCCAGCAGTTCTCCACAGATCAACTAATATTTCATTCTCTTCTCTGAAGTAGGTAAAAAACAGGGTTTGCTCACTAGTTCTTGACAAAATACTGGTCATCTGTTCAGAAAAACAAGTGATTTCCAGGTGATGTGTGAGTAGATTGAACTCAGACGTATGAGATGTTTCCTTGAGACATCCATACTTCATAGCACAAAATACCCTTTCTGCAAACTTTCTATACAATTCCTCTGTATCCAAAGCACTTTCAGATCTAAAGGCTCTGTATGTAAGTAAACGAAAAATTCTCAAGATTTGAAAGTTTGTAAAACATTCTTTCCATTCTGGTTATAGAAATAACTTCGTTTCAGTAGACTAAGCCCAGAAAAATCCTAACACAAATACTACAGCTAGAATACATACATGTTTCTTCTTGTTGCAAGAATAGTTTATTTAACACACATATTTAGGAAATGAACTTACACCCACAGGGTTACTAGAATTATTTATTTTGGGAATGAGATTGCTAGGATATGGCAAGTCTTCAGCTAAATCTATCAAATTATCAACATGCAACAAAACAGGTTGTTTCATAATGCTAAATTGATCACAAAACACAAAGATAAGCACCCAAGTTTCTTGTTAAAAATGAAAGATATTCAGTATTTTTTACCACTTAGTGTTAGTTTTTACACAAATATCAAAGAAGATTCCTGATGGGATTTGCAACTTGCAAATGCTGTTCTCAGCTATGCTGTTAATATTTATAAAACATGCCAAGAAGGATCTTTATGCCTGTGGATCCTTAATTAAGAGACTGATAAGGAATGTGTAGCCTCATACTGAAGATCCCTGGGTAAATAAGACCTCTCAGGAATGCTGGCATGAGACAAGGAGAAATGCTGGAACACTAATTCTGTGGTGCAAAGCTTCTTATTCTGACACTTCTGTTAAGATGTGGCTGGGCACTGGATCCTGGAGATGGTAAGGATACTTTTCACATAAAAACTTTTATTCTGCTGAAAGGTGGGCGATGTGTTGAATTAAATGAAATATTACAACTGTTTGTTCTGTTCCTGGCTTATCATATCTAGTCTGGGTGTTTGTGTTTTATCTGGGTAAAATGTGTCCTTCAGGGATTGAGCTATCATTCCAGATGAACAGTGCTAAAAAGAATGCGGTAAGAAAGAGGTTGGGGATTATTTCTAGGGGAAGCAAGTGATGAGCCTAACAAATAAAAGACTAACTAATCTCGTAATATGTAAGGTACATTGGGACAGTTACTGGTTTGGCTGTTGCAAAGGCAAAACACAAATGAGCTAACCTTTGTGTCTGTTGATACTCAGAACCAGGTTGTATCTCAGCCTAGTTATGAATGGTCTGAGGTGTCCTTGCTGTCTTCTGATCCTTTTCTTTGGAGACTAATTTCTGCAATGCTTCATACAAATATCATTTGACCTTAAAACAAGGGAAAATGAAGTGACTTCTACTTGGGAACTTTCAACAGTAGATTTTAAACCCAGGAATGTCTTTACTTTTGACAGATGACAAGTAACTGTCAACTGAGTAAAAGTAACAGTTCTCCAAAGAGAAGTAAAGGGGGAGGGCAAAATCAGCTAGAGATTAGAGACAGTTAAACACAGCACTTTTAAGTTTAAAGCAACACCTCTTGAGTGTGCCTGAGGTTTCTATGGTTACTCAAGTTCTTCCTATCTCCACAGAAAATGTCACAGGAAGATATGTGAGTTATAGGTCCTGGCCAAGGAGGTGACATTTAGGATGCCCTTTCGATCACATGCCGAAGCAGCTGAACAGCTTCAGTTACAGAACAGGTGAGTGGCTCTGATGGCAATGGAATGGGAAGGAAAAGGCAAAAAGAGCTGGAGAATGGCATGAAAGGAGAAGAAATTAGGACAGCAATATAAACTGAAATTACTAGAGACTTGATTAATTGGCTTGTTTCTCTGTTGAGAGTACACCTGTGAGAGAAGCAGGGAGAGGCTACACTACGGATATAGATTTGTTTAGATTTCACCACTAGATTTTATTGTTATAAGTGGATGTTACGACAATATCCAAAATTTTTACCTGCTTTCTTCATACAACAAGAAAAACTACTGAACATTAAAACTGTTTAAATTACACTAGGCATTCTCAAGCGCAAAATGAGTTTGCAGTATTTGTACCAAGTGAGAGATTTTCTATTGATAATTCCCACATTCACTATTTACATTGAAAAAAGAGAACTCTCAAAACTTGCTTTCAGTTTGGGGAATAATAGGATAACACCTCTCACTGGAGGACAGGGTATATTGGTGATATGAAAAATCAGCCCATTTTAATATTAGCCTAACCAGCAAAACATGCAATGACCACGTCTTTTGGTGACTGCCATGCCAGGTGGCACAGATCAGCTTCCAGCTCCCTGACAAATCCCTCCAGCTGGCCATATAATCCCAAAGCAGGGTGTCTCACAGGCTCTCAGAGCAGAGCCATCCCATGTCCCCACACTGCTGTCCAACTCACATGTTAGCTAAGGTTGGACTTTACCTCTTTGGGCTCTGATTCCAAAGTCTTCATGTGTGATGAACTATATTTCACTCAACACTAGCATGCTGATGTTGGGGCTGTGCTGCTGGCATAGTGGGGTTGGGGGGATGCATGTTCTGTGGGAGGTGTGAAAGCACTGTCATGAGACCTGAGCAGCAAAGCTCAGGTGTTAAGTGATTTCCTCCTTGCCTGTGATGTGATGGGGAGCATACAGTGTAAACTGTTGAATTTTACTTCATTGACAAAGTGTCTGACAGGAAATGTTATCAGCCATTTGTGCTACTATTACTGGAACACTCCAGAGATACCCTGCTGATCCCCTGCCATCCATATGGGACAGAAGCCCATATGGGGCAGATTTGAGCCCATTAATTACATCTATTTTAAACTTTTCTCTGAGAGGTATTTCTTTATGGCCATTAAGGACAAGATTTTTTTCAGGAGTTTCAACTAGTACTGAGCAGATGATAGAGAGCTTAACTTAAAAAATAGTGCATCACTGCAAAGCAACCCCTGACCACACAGCAGACAATCAGAAGTAAAGAAAACTTTCGTTTCTCACTGATGTTCTACATCTGTCATAATAATGTAATATACTGGAGCCTAAATAAAGCTACACTGTAATTCAAACACAGCACAATATGTATGACTAGAATGAATCTACCTAAAGATGCCTTTAGGAGAAGTAGAACCTGAGATACTTAGTTCAGATTCAAAAATACAACAAGTAATAGTACAGAGACTCCCAGTCTGAACCCTCACCTTTGGGCCAGGGACAGTGTCTTTGGGCGTGTGTGTTGCCCAGCTCCTGCCT
>NW_010241629.1:0-18072 GCF_000690775.1 Eurypyga helias
GGCTGGGAGCAGGGCTCCCCCACCTTTCCCGGGGCACCTGCGGGCACAGCCAGTTCTTAGGTGTTTTCCTTGCCCATCACCTTCGGTTGGAGCGTATTTTCAGTTTGTGATTTTTGCGCTGGCCAAAACGGAAAGGCCGCCTTGGCAGGATTTTGATTCTTTTCGCCCAGTTTATTGTGGGAACTGAGTTCTCGGCCTGTGGTGGACTGTGACCTTTGCTTTTCACCCCTAAGGGTCAGCCCCCTTCCCCACACTGTGCATACCGAAATGGGCATGGTCCCACAGCTGGGCAGCACCCAAGCCTCCCAGGAGTGCTGGGCCATAGGGCATGGAAACCCCCACATTCCTCTCACCGACCCACAACAGCCTGGAATAGCCCAGTTAGAAGGAAAAATTCTCCTACCTCATGCAGCTTACCTTATTTCATTTTGATATGTTGATCCTGGGGGAAAAGGAGAACAAAAAGAGAAGGAAATTAAAAAATAAAAAGGAATGTGTTTAAAATGCAGGAAAACAAAATACAACCTACTAGAGAGTGTGCAGTGTTCCACGTGCCACGGGGGCACCCTTCCTCCCTGTTCACAAAGCTGTGCAACATCCCAGTAGAACAGCTTGCACAGAAGCTGGAAATTAGGCAACAGTACTGAAGGCAGGTTTCAACAAAGAACCTCAGCAAGGAACTGGGTGTCACTGAAAGCTAGCGTACTCCTAAAAAACACTACCCCCTCATTATTAACATGAATGGAAAAACTAACTGGACACTGAAAACTTTGGAACCGGTTTGTAGGAGAAACAGGGATTTTAAAGTAAGGAGCATCTTAACCAGGTCATGGTTAGGAGCAGGATCTGTCTTCTCACTCTTCTGCTTAAGGCCTTTGCCCTACACCAGAGCTGACGTAACTAGGAGATATCTATATAACTTCAGGTACTTTTTAATGTATAGGCCGACTGTGAAGGTTCACTTACCCTTCTTCAGACAGCAGCAGCGTACGACAACAACAATAATAATGATCAGAAGAATAATACCAACAAGTGAAAGCACGACTGCAAGTACAATAACCCAGGTGCTTCTGCTGTCTTCACTGAAGTAATCTTCTGTTAAATTAAATGGAGAAACATTGTACTACCAGAGCCACAGAACATCCTTTTCAGAATATTTACCCTTCCTGTGAGAAGCTATTAACTGCTTGTTGATTATTTAACAAAGAGTCTTTGTTTTCAAAATGATGGACTCTGTACTTATGGATAGTGCCCAAGAATTTAAAACGTTTCTAAATGCGAATTGTTTATTGAAATTGTAACTTTTCCCACTGCTACTTCTCTTTTGAAAAGCACAGGGTTGCAAACTTCTGACCTACCCTTTAGTTTGTAGGTATGCTGGGCCTCCCAGCATCCTTTAGAGACATCTGGGGTTTGGGAGGGGGGTTAAGATTAAATTTAGGTGTTTATACTGCAGATACTAAGTGTCAGTGGAGAGAAAATACATATTTTGGGTTGCAATTCATGTGGCAAAATGTGTCCCTTTCGATAAGATGACCAGCTGTGAAGAAGTGTCCATTTCTCCCCACAGACCACAGCAGCAGTCTTAGAATCATAGAATGGTTTGGGTTGCAAGGGACAGGTGGAGATCTCTATCCTGTAGATGTGAATTTTCTGATTAATTCCATTTTGGGATTTCTCTCACTGATTTCAGCAGGTGTTGGGTTTTGGAACATACTTTGTAGAGCATCTGTTACCCACTTAAAGAGCAACGAAGACCAAAACCTGTCGAGAGTAGCACCGTTTGGGAACACAACATCTTCTCTATTGGCATTCTCAAAACATTAACTTACTCCTTCATCTTTGCAGTAATCTACAGAGCTAAATGATGTGATTTAAAGATAATTCCATGTCTTTCTGAAATCAGTTGCTATGACCAAACGGTTTTCCCACAGAGCTCCCACGTGCACAGAATTTTAAAAATAACCCGTATTTCTCATATAGTTGAATGCACAAGAAATATGTCGGTTCTGATTGTTACATCATCCTCCCCTTGGTTTTCACCGAGTATTTCAGAACCACCTCTAGTTTGGCTACCCCTTGAACAGCAGCCTCGAAATAATTCTGACCAGTTGTTTAGAAACAAGCTTCCAATCCAAATTACAGGTATGAGACACATCCGAAGTTGACAAAACTTATTCTGTTGCACTGGGTTTATGATTGTCATTTCCTCATTAGAGGTTCCTGTTAATGACTGCATGGCCACATTTAGCTGACAGCCTCTGCCCACAGCTACGCAGGTGATTGGTAGCCACACAGCATCAGGGCTATTCCCCTGACATGTGAACCAGAGCATCTGCTGGTTTACCTATGGCAGGGCATAAAGTAAATCCTTTCCATCTACAAAGTTGCCTGGGCATATGTTGGGGTTTGGAGGTTTCAGACTGCAAAGGTACAGGACCAGAGCCTCTCGCAAAGCTTGAACTTCTGTTAGGAGCCTGCATTTTCCAAAGCTCAGGTCATTATGATTAAACAATTTGTTACAGTCTTCTCTAATCCTAATGCTCAATCAGCATGTTTTGAATTTCTTCTGACTATTAGAGAAAACAAGCACTCAGTAACCTGCAAACTGGTAGTTAATTCTGTGGGCTGTAATCAATTGTGATTACAATTGCTGATAAACTTGATCATAATATTTTTATCTATAGCTGTAACAAATATCTATATTTTACCATATTTTGTTCCATAAAGCATGTCACAGGGATTTCAAGGTGCCTAAAATATGAAAGACAGCTGCAGGGGAAAGCTTAGTGTGAAGGGAGGAGTTAAACACACCTGCCCTGGCCCGTACGTCCAGGCTGGCTGACACACCAAGGTATTTTGCACCCTGTCAAGTTCAGGTTATGCCAAAGGAGCATCTAAGGGGCTGAAGCGAGCAGGACAGGATACAGCACAAACAGTCCCAGCCCTTCAGCACTGCATTTTCTCTCCAGTTTTGGAGGATCCAGAATGAAACTGGAGCTGGGACCAGAGGATATGAATGAGGAGCTGCCAGCTCAACATGCAAGTAAGGGTGCAAGAGAGGGGGACACTAAGGCATGAGGGTGTTAAACTCCTTTTAGCCCCATTAGTAAATCCACACTGAGTTACCTGAGGTGCTTGATGTGGACAAACCACTTCCTTATTTTACAGGGCCCATCCTCTGCTGCTATCTGGACCTCTGGCTCCTGCCAAAGCTGCCCCAAAATTTACTTGGGCCAAGTATCTGCAGAAAAGGGGATTTTTCTTGGTACACGCTAGTGACCAAGGAGAAATGAGAGACTGGAAAAAGATGTTCGTCGCTTCTTGGACATTTTGGAGCTTTCTGGCTAATTTAAAAAGCAAAGGAAGGTCAGCCTCATCTTCATCTTTTTTAGATCAAAAGCCATATGAAGTCAACACTGAAGCCACAAAGAGCTTGGTACCAACTACGGGACACTGCCATGGACCCAATTTCCCAGTAACAGCTCTGTGGATGCATCTGCTACGATAACTCCATAGGACTTCCCAAATTTGTGGTCCAGCCAAGCACCACTGTGAGTGAGGTAACTCTGGAGGAGGAGTGACTGACATACATACAAATGCATCACCTTGTATGGAAATGTATGGGATTAAGACCAATCTAGAGGTACATGAAGGTAAGACATTTTTTGACAACAACATAGGTGGCTGAAGAGAGATCAGATTTTTGGTTGCAGTTCTTGTGAATGGACAGGTATTGCTTGTGAGGAACATGGAGGAATGTGATTCTTCAAGGTTTCAAATTAAGGCTGAAATTGATATTACAGTAGTTCTGGGAAGGACTCAGATATTTGAAGCTAGTCATATTCTTTCCTGAGAAGAGCTAGCTAAGGCTGAGTCTGTATATGAAAAGTCAGATAAGCTCTGAGATTTGAAGTATGATGTATAGATTATATATCTTCCTCTATCATAAATGTCATGTCTTTATTTCATTCTAACAATTTAAAGGCTTCATATTCCCCTGTCCTGACAAATTTTGAGTGTCTGCTGCTGCACAATGATTTTTCCAAAGAGAAATGAATGATGGTCTCGTACAGTCACTAACTATACACTAATTGTGCTTCATGACATCTGTTTTTCTCCTCTTCTGATTTACAATGAGTAGCTATGGAAACCGAGTATGGATACCTCAGTACTTCACAAATGAGTAGGCAGGGGAATTTATTAATTTCCTCAAGATAGTTCTATTTTGCTTAGTCATTAATTAGGATCAATGTAACTAAAAAAGGTCCTATTAAGAATGGTGAAATGACCTTTTTCAACAGCATTACAAAGCAAGTACTTCTGAAAACGGCTTGCTAATAATGACTCATACTTAAAATAGAAGGAACAGTTACTCAACCTCCTCAGTTGTTTATATGTAGAAATTTGTATAGCAAACCCATCATCAATCTGCTATAAGAATGTCTTTGTATGCACTGTTCACCCATTACAGAAGTAGAATCAGTTCATCAGGAGAAGCTGTCAGCATGATTACAGGAGTTCACGATGCTCACCACATCATAAAAAGAAACTTAGATTAGAGGCCCTGCTCTGTACAGGAGATAGCTGGAGATGCACAGACCAACTGCAAAATCAGCCTCCATATAATCTATGCCTATACTTCAGGATAAGGCTCATAAAAGGGACGTCACTGTAGGGTGGATGACGTCACCACAGGAGGCAGTGTACATGTACCCAGTAACCTCAGCTCCCTGCCACGCAATAGCGCTTCAAGTTTAGTTTGCCCTGAGATTCCTCTACCTGAGAGTTGAGACACTTTGCTAGTCCCAACAGAGAAATGCTCCTAAGGATGGTTAGGTATTGTCTCCCTCATCTACATTAAATACTGCTAACCCACAGGGCACAGGGAAATACTTCCTCTTACTTTCTCTTACTGTGTTACAGTTTGGGAAAAAAAAAAAAAAAAAACAACTTTTTTTCATAGGATGCTATTAGATTGTGAGGCAGCTCTGTAGTGATCATAGAATCACAGAATGGTTTGGGTTGGAAGGGACCTTAAAGATCATCTAATTCCAACCCCTCTCCCATGGACAGGGACACGTTCTACTAGACCAGGTTGCTCAAAGCCTCATCCAGCACTTCCATTTGCTTGTCCCACTTGTATTGTTCCACGCTGGCATCACAGACCATATGAAATCACCCTTTTCCTGATGAATGTCCTAGTACTGTGAATGTATTAAATTACAGAAATTAATTTTCATAGAATGTCAGTGAGGCCAAAGATCAGCAGCATCACAGAAAATGCTGGCAACCTTAGCAAAAATATTTAGGGTTATCAAGGGTCTTGCTAACTGTTCTTGAGAAAGTTGCCAAATATCCCTGCCTGGACTAAACCAATCTTGAATTTCCTTAAATAAAAGGCAGTAAAAAGCAACCAAATGCACCATCCAAAGAATGCCACATATGTTGCTGCAGGACATTTTCCTCTAAGAAGTGAAAGAGACCATGCCAGGAAGAGGAAAGGCCCAATGACTCTTTGTTCTAAGTAGACTTCGGGATAAGGTCTAAGAATATGCAGCTTCTCTTGGTGACCTGATTCTTCTTTTGTAATGGGTGAATACACCATGTACAAAGACTTCCATATAGCAGATCGGTGATAGATTACGGTATAGAAGTGCCTACATATAAGTGCTACCATCTGCAATTAGGTGTCAGTTTCAGTGCAGCTCTGGGGACAGTACAACCATACTACAACAGCTCCATCATATCTGGTCTGCTCATATGGAGCACTTCATATTTGAACCTGAAGTGCTGGTAGATAATCTGTTCTGGGTTGTGTGCAGAAACTGTGAGTAAAATCCAGGGTTTTTTCCAATTCAGTGGTAAAACCTGTATTGAATATTATGGAGAATAATTTCACCTGAGGATTTGTCTTGGAATAAATGAAGTCTGACAAATTATGTTAATATGGCACAGATGACCTAATCAATTTAAGATCTAAAGTCATTAGATGTTTCCTTGGTCAAGGAGCAAAGGCTGGTTTTCTTAGCAGTGATTGCACAGTAGGAGTCAGTGGCAGAGGTACTGCTTCTTTAGCCTTGCTCAGTCCTAAGTTGGACTTCATGGCTCATCAGACTTGCACCAGTCCTCTCACAGATGTCACTTTAACCCTATCTGTGTATCAGGTTCTGATTACTGGGTCTTTGTTCTATCATCTTCGCACATCTCATAGTATTTCATTTGCAGATTAAAGACTTTTGAAAATAAAGCAAAGCAAAACAAAACACAAAGCACAGTTCTAAGTACAATACAGGCATTACAGTACAGGCAGAGAACAACATTTCACTTACCTATAGTAGAGTTGTCAAAAATAACAGTTACAGTTGCATTCTGAGGGTTAGAGAGTGCTTCTATGTCAGCTAAACAAGTCAAAATCTCAGTGCCCGTCGGAGTCAAAGTTAGGATGCTCAGGGCATCGTGGAGGCCATTAGTTCCTTGATTTTGCTGGGTAACATACCTCGACTTATCAATGAAAGAGTCATTCGTCATCCAGGTAATGTCTGGAGCTGGAGCCCATCCTAAGGCTTCACAAACAATTTCAACTGTTTTGTTCTCTTTTACTGTTAAGGTGCTATTTTTGATGAATAAAGTTCCATTAACTGTAAGAGGGAAAAGATGTTTTGTTCCTTCAGAATATTTGGCTGCATTGCTTTCCTGCTGGTAGTTTTAAATCTTATCTTGCTACCCAGAAATAGCTATGCCTTGATATATGAAGTCAAAAACAATCATTATTAACACAGATACACCATATGCATGATATAAACATGCAGATATTGCAGTTCACGGACACATTCTCCAGTATGTCTAAAGCACAAGTTTCAGCTTCCAGTACATTTCCAATAAAAATCAGGAAATTATACTTCTTAGCCACCCAGATATATTTCCAGCTGAAGGAAAACATAATGAATAACTGTTTCTAATTTTTAAGTATGCTCGGGTTTTATCAGGAAGGGTTTATGGGTAGATGAGGATATGTTCTCACTGCATGAAGTATCTCTTTGACAAATGGATAGTGTCTGGTGCTGAGATCTTCCTTTACCAGCTGCACACTGTCACAACTGATGCCTCAGAGAGGAGGAAGAGGTCTCATATACCGGGGATTGAGACGCAGGAACTTTTTGTTCCTTGGAAATGGTAGCTTGCAGCAGCAATCACATGAAGACCATCACCTTGTGTCTCAAGGGCTTTACATGCCATTAAATCAAACTCAAGTAAGCTGGACACAGACCGATTCCTCCGTCATAAAGTAGAAGGGAGATCTGCCCTAAAGACAGCAAAAGGTTCATGTAGAAAGACGTGTGTAGGAGGAATCCATACCGTTTATAGCCAAGAGGTAGTTTTTTACTTCCTGCTGGTGGGCATGATATATCCTTCAGGAACTTTAATGTAATCCAATAAAGAATAAGATATGTAGCAGGAAAAAACAAGGGCAGTTAAAATCTTCATTAATGACACTCTGAATGTGAGTCTGAAACCTGCTCTGACAGGAAAATTAAGACAAGGAGGACAAGAGGCAAAGGATGGTAAATGAGAGCATGTACTCCTTCACAGGGATAATTTGGACAATTCATCAGAGGATTCCTTTAAGTGCAGTATAATAAGATAGCATTCTATTGGTGGCTATACGCACCTTGAACAGAAAGAAATGCAATGCTGCTCTCACTAGGTTGCTGGGTGCTGCATTCAATTTTTCCAGAGTCACTTAGCTGGGTGTTGTGGATGATCAGCTCCGAGGTAAACCCATTGCTAGTGGTATAATTTTGAGAGGTGAAGCGGTCTGATGTTTCAACAGCTCCTTGAGAACTGATGACAGTGAGGACAGGATTTCCATTAGACAGCCAAATGAGAATTACCCATCCTGCCGACACAGTGCAATTAAATCGGGCTTCTGAACCAGCGAGGACTGTTGCATTAGTAGGGCCATCTATAATAGAGTAACAAAAGCCAAGACCTGGAAGGAAGAAAAAAGCACAGTCTGTAAATACATATACAACTCCACCTCCAAAGGCCTTTGACATCATTTTCACTGTCGGCAATTTAAGGCTAAGAGCTAGGTGCCCTGGTTCAAACAGTATTACTCACTAGGAGCACTGGGGTATTAAGCACTCAGTCATGCATCAGGAAAGGCCGTTGATTCAGCTGAGCTGGCACTTCATCTCTGACAGTCGTCAGTACCTGACACTTTCAGGAAAAGATTCTTGTCTCATTTTCTGTAATGCCTGTCAGTAAGTAGTTAAAGATATGTATGGTGCATTGAAATTGCAACTGAGTAATGTTAATCCCAAAGCAGTAAGCAGTAGTCAAATGCTACCTTTTTATAATGGAACCCCAAGTCAATCATTACAAACCCAAGAAGTACGTATTTATATAGTTTCAAAGATCTTAACCTGTTCAGAGATGGAGATGTACAATCAAATCTTTCAGCTTCAGCTTAGATTAAATGGTTTTGTTTAAAGATGCATTTGATTTTTGGTCTCTCCTCCTCCCACTCCAAAATCACCTAACTGTCTCTCTTCAGTGATCCACTTTTATGTAGAACACATGAGTTCTCTAGACTTTAAATAAATAAAGGAGTATGTAACTGGTCCCTTTTTCATACCTTGGATTGCCACCGATTTTTTGTAGTATAAGCATATATCCTTTTATGTTCTTTCTCCTATTCATCTGCCTCTTCCCTTATTTCTCATGCATGCATTGCATACATACATACTCATCTTCTCAGGCTTTCTGCTAACCAGAGTTCCTGTAATTCATTAGTTTTACCTTAAAAGGTAGTACAGTTTTTGGCTACTATTTTTCAGAGCTGAAAGCTCCTTTCTAATGAAAGCATTTTGCTTTCCTTTCTTTCTCAACAGACCCAGGGCCTCACATTGTCCTCGGAGGAATGAAGGTGCAGCTGCTGCCCAGGCAGATGGTGAATCCCCTGTGCGTGGGAAGGCAGAAGCACTTGCTTCTACCAAGCAGAAAGTGAAGGAAGGACAAAGGCAGAGATCCTCTTTTTCAGAGCAGCAGCTGTGACTACAGTCCCTGAAATAGCCAGGGAAAATAGTGACGTTTTGAAGGTGGGCAAATCTTAAAGCATTGCTCAGAGAGCATCAAATATGCTACTCTTCATGAGGGACAAACCTTCACACAGCACAAACATCCCAGATTATCTGGTTGGTATCTTAAGGAACAGGACTTGAGGAGCTTACCAATGTCTTCCCTGTATGGGGGAGACCAAAATGGTACACCTTCAAACGCCACCCACTTTGCCAAGTCACTGCTACCCACAGCTCTGCTGGCTGCAGGTGGAGTGGAGGAGGAGGGAGAGGACTGCCATGGCAGGCTCTGCTCTCACCGAGGTCCATCTCAGGGGACAGCCCGTGCGCTGCATGCACCCCGCTGAGCTAAATTCATAGTCAGGCCATTTGCACGGAGCCTTCTCAAGTCAAACTTTGACTATGTCCAAGGATGGAGATCTCACAAGTTCCCTGCAGACCAAGCAGTCCTGACAGTGAGATCTACCCCACCAGTGAGGTTTTCATCACTCACTGGGAAACATTCATGCTCAGGAAGCACCAGGACTGCCAGTGCTACCCCTAATGGCTCAGCCTGTAGTCTGCATAATGACAGCAATTAGATATTGCAGTCCATAGCAGTCTAATTAAAGTCCCGTGTTTGCAAATTGGGCCTGAGAATAAGTGTTCAATTATTTTCCAGGAGAAAGAAAGTCTGAAATGGCCATTACTCCCTTCCTAAGAGCATTCAGGACAACAAACTGATTTTTAAAGGTTTCATTCAACCCAGATTTTGTACATTTTAGGTAGTTTATTCATTAATGGATTGATTACAAATTATTGAAATATTCACTTTTCCTTCAGCTGACATGAGTAGGGAAGAATATGCTGTATTGTTTCACACAAAACAGATGTTTGATAGTTGTATAAATGGAAACAGAGCCCAGTCTCAGCTACGTCCTTGCAACCAGAGCCTCAGTGAATGCACCCAGGGCATAGGGTCTGTAATCTCATTGTTCCAATGTTAATATCATTTTCTAATTGCCAGCTCACATTTAATCCTAGGCAGTGTATATCTAACCAGGTTTGTGCCAAGAATTGTTCTTTAATATAAATAGCTCCTCTCTTTCCTCCCACTCGTCGCATGTATTTACAGACAAGAGCCCTTTCATTCTTTGTTTTGCAGGATTATACAAACCTAGCTCTCCCTGCTTCTTTGTATGATTTACTCTGAGTTCTCTCATGTTTACAAAAACCCTTACAAAAATTTTCCACCTTCCTGGGTTATGTTACCTCTGCCATGCACCTTATTCTCCAAAGTATATCTCTGTGTGAGCAATAAAACATTAAATGAAAAGCAAACTTCACTCCCACTGATAGCTAATGAAGTCAGATAAGATACAGTAAAACATATTTTTGTTCAACTTAAATGGCTTATTTTTTCCAGTAGTATTTTTTCAAAGCTCTCTTCAGACTTGTAAAGGTGAACCAAAATGCTTTAAAACACGAAACAGCTCAAAGACAAACTCAACAATCAAGTCCATGTGCATACCTTAATGCAAACTGCTTTACAAACAGCTGACCCAACAAAATGTCTGAAAATCATTCCCTCTCTTTTCTATTTGTCACTTTCCGAATCCTAGGGGTTGGCCGTATGTCTGTGGATGCCATCATTTACAGAGCCACAGGTTTTCTAATAAACACGCACTGACCCAGTGCATTCCAGTGAGACATTATTCAACAACATCCCTGATATTCAACATTCAGTTGTCAGGATTTATATCCATAACTTATATTACCAGGGTTGAGACAATGTCCTGAGCTCAAACGTGTCTTTGAGTTACCATTTTTTCTTGATTCATACTGTAGACAGCCTTTACAGTACCATTCCCTGTACATCTCCTGGTGTCTATAGCATGTTCATGAGCTGAGTTTTTTGATTTTTACTCTGTGTTTTAAGTCTTCCTGACTGGTTGAAGTGGACATAAACAGCTACCATGATGATAGACATTATTATAAATGCCTTACAGTTAACACCAAAGTGTGTTTAGTAGCTCTTAAAACAGGAGCTGCAGTACTTACCCACACCGCTCCTCTTAATGCAAACTGATCTCTGGGCATCTGTAATTTGTTTCCATGCCGGTGCAAGCACTTTGCTTTTTTCAGGAGCCATGGTTTGCCATGGCTCTAAATTAATGATGCAACTTTCAGTACACTGCTAGTTGTTAATTAATAATTTGCTATGAGATCATGTCTGTGAGTTTCACTGTAGCTTTGAAATTTATCCCTAAACATGAATAATAGGTGATCATCGCCCCTAAAAATACATGGCTAATATTGCTTTTGTTTTCTTCAGTCAGGACAGCAGAGGCAGGTAGGTATGAGTTATTCCTTCATTTATCTGATGTAAGATAATCACTGTCTGTCAGTCCATAGGTATAGGAGGGTCTACACCTTCTTCTACCAACCATATCTGTGGGAGCAATCGATGGTCTTTCACTGACTTCTGTGAGCTCGGGAACAGGTCCATATGCCCTGTATGGGATCCTGTACGTGGCAGGAGGACTGAGGAGTGCGACACAGCTCAACCTTGCCTCCATTCAGATCTCAGTAAATCCCCAGCACAACTGAAAAAGAAGCTTCATGAGCCTTTTCTGCCTGATCCCAAAACATTCTTGGTGGTTTTAATTTTGACTCTTTATCTTTTTGCTTTTATTTTTTATCCTGAAAAGCACGTGGAGTCCTGAACCAACAGTGCATTCCATTTGTCCAACCCACGTGCAAACACTGATAAAGTAGCTTGTGTAAGGGCAAAGAGGACATTCATGGCAAAAATGGGGTCTAAACCCAGTTACCAGTGCCTTAAGCCTGTGCTTTAAGTCTTTTTGCTGGACCTTGCTTCTTGGACTAAGAAGATTTTAGTCCTAGTTTCATTTACATACGGCTTAAAAAGTATCTTGCAGATGGTTGCTTTTAGACAAATTAAGACCTCAGGCTAGATTGGAATTTCACTTTACAGGAATTACATGTTCAGCTCTTAACAGTTAGTTTAACATCTTCTTCCCCACACACAAACAATAGGAAATCCCACCCAGGCAAAATATCATATTAGCAGTAGGGAAATGTTAGGCTGCTTTCATAATATTGCCTTACCCCTTGACTTTTGAAGAGCAAAGCTGAGTTAGGACATCTTCTTTGAGTCACATCAGTAAATGTTTATGAAGCAGTCACCAGTAATGAAAGTTTGCTTAAACTGTTAAGTATTTATGGTATTTCAGTTGCTCAGTCTCTCCCAGTGGCATGCAGAGTATACACCAAGTCCTTTATGAGCTGTTTATTCCCTCCTCTGTTACACAAATTCACTATCACATCGCTGCGAGTTTTGAAGAAACGAAAATGCATCTTATTCCCTGGATGATGCCTGCACTGAGGGAACCTCATTTGCCAAAGAACCACCCTTGCCCTTCATCACCAATGTTTTTCTTCCATGCTTAAACTAACCATAAAGGATGACTTTTTTCATGCTGAAGGTTTCAGCAGTGAGGGCTACCTTCTTTCCCTTCCCTCCTCTCCTCTGCTGACTCTGTCTTTCCTCTTTTGTAAGTGACCTATTTGGATGCAGCGCAGTGAAGGACAGGCTTATCCTTTTGACATAATGATTCCTTTTTTTTCAGCCTCATTATTGTATTTCAAAATAATCTCCCCCTTTATACCCCTATTATCCCTCCATAAACGCTGCCTTTTATCCTTCATCTTTTGCATCTAGTCTCTGCCTTCTTCCCTTCCTTCTCTGCTATTTATATTTGAATTTCTACGTTTTTCTTTTCCTTCCGGTCTGTTTTAAGTTCCTTTTTCTTGTCACTCTTTCTTTAGTCTCTTGCTCACCCCACCCCCACCTTGTCTTCTGCCTTCCCTGCCTCATCGCTGGCCCACTGCTCCAGCCAAAGCTCTGCAATAAATTGTTTTGGATTCGTTAAGAATTTTCTTCAGCACATCTCAAGTTTATTTCAAAAACCAACAGCCCTGCAGCTGAGCTTTTTCAAAACCAAAATAGGATAGAGCTTGTCAAAGCCTGCAGAGAAGGACGAGCTTGTTTGCTTATGTTAACAAGACTTTTTAAATGCTTATAGGATGTTTCTGTCAAGTAATACCAGTCTACTCAGCAACACATACTTCCACCCACCTGCACACAAACCTCTCCACAGCCCCCACGAGTGTCTTCCCAGCTCCTGTCTTACTCAGTGTTTGACAGCTGTCCCTTCCAGCCTCTCCTGGCTGGACTACTCCTCTCCCCCTTTTGAGGCTTCCTTATTATAACTTATATTTATATAACTTATTATACTTCTCAGTGTCCAAAAATAGGATACCTAGGGTCTTCCTGAGTCAATGGTTGCATCTATATCTAAGGATCTACCCTCTGTGATACTTGTTTCCAGCTCTTTTTTTCAGCCTATTTATAGTTCGGTGTCCCTATATACAGTGACCATGAGCTTTACTATTTAATTACATACTGTGAGGAAAAGCACATTCTTTTGTTTGCCTTAAATCTTCTGATAGTTTTACTGATTGCCACTAGTTCTTTTTGTTCTAAAAATTTGTGAATAACCATTTCACCGTTCATCTCCATATAACTAATTCTTTTAATAAAGTTTTACTATTACTTCTTCTTCACAAGCAGAAAAATGTCTCAGACTAATGAAGGTCTCCTTATACCTTTGATCCCCTCTGTCACACTTTACACCTTTCTCAGGCCTAATATGTCCTTTTTGAAATGGAACTGCTAACAAAACAACCAGTATTCAAGATGTAGGCTTCCTGCAGATTTATATAATGCCAGGTTTCATTGTACTTTCCTTGCTGAAGACACTAAGCAGTGAAATTCTCTCTCTTTTTTAGCAACTTACTATTTTTCCCAAATATCTGCTCTTTTCCCCACTAGACATCTTCAGTTAAGTGATGCTTTTCACTGAATGTTTTCTGCTCCCTTATTACTTACTCACTTGGCATCATGACATTTTCTGGCAAATCTTCCTAGTCTCTTTTTGGATTTGGCTGCCCTAAGTAATTCTGCACCACCTGCAAAGTCTGCCACCTCACAGTTCACTCCTCTTCACTAGGTTGTTTAAGAACTTGTTGAATACCACACATCCCTGTGCAACTCCACTGGGAACCCCACTCTGCTCAGAAACCTCAACGTTTATTCCCACGTTGCGTTTCCTTTCACCAGTTATTAAGCCATGACAATACCTTTGCTCTCACCCCACTGCATTTCCCTCCTTTTCAGAGCATGTTAAAACCCCAGCTAGACTATAATAAAAAAAATTTTAAAAAACCCAGCCTTGTCTCCATTACCCAAGTAGTCACTTTATATTCACACTTTCTTTAAAGCTCTGCTGCCAGGATGCCTTTTATCTGAATTCACTTTGAAACTCAGGCATGTGAAATTTAAATTGGAGGCAAACTAGCAAAATGACGATTTGCACATATTTCTGGAAGCAGAATCAGCTGCTGATACTGAGTTCTCTACAGATGCTCCCTCAAACGCAGTCCCAAATAGACAGGAGGAAGATGAACACGAGGAGAGGGAGAAATAAGGGGGACAACCCTGCTCATTGGGCGGCCTTCCCACCTCCTCCCCACTCCATCCACTGCTTAGTCCTGCAAACTGAAGCCCACTCTAAAGCGAGAGAGGGCGGCCTTCCCATCTCCTCCCCACTCCATCCACTGCTCAGTCCTGCAAACTGAAGCCCACTCTAATCCATCAGATCATTCAGGCGTGAAACGCAAATTTAACCACTTCAAACCATTTAAATAATCCCCCTGTGGGACTGACGGCTCAGTTGGTATCGCCAGTAGCTGCCACTTACATGGCTCTAAAATTAGTGCACACATTTTGTCCACGGTGGCTCATTTCACGGGTTATGAATGTGTCTTACCTGGTAGTGAGGCAGTTAAGATGAGAGGAAGTAAAATGAATTTCTGGAACCTCTCCATTGGAGCATTCTCTCCCAGTCCCTAAGGCAGAAAGCCACCAGCGGTCACTGCATACTTGAGAAGAAGCGGAAGGACTGAAGGTATCGAGAAAGCTGGCAGTGAGCTGCTGCTTTGCGTCCTCTGATAAAATGTGACTTTACGTGACCTGTATTGCCAACAAGGGGAGAAGATTAAATGAGGGAGGGTTTGGAAGGAGAGCAGTACCTTTTCTCGAAACTACTGTCTCTAAAGAAGTAGAGAAGCTTTCTTCAACAGAGAAACCTCCCTCTACGGACCTTGGATCTCTCGCACCCTTAGTCCCTCCTGGCTATTACAACACGACTGCTTCAGGGTTGATTGTGTCAGGGGAGCTCCATCTGCACCATTAAAGTTAATCATGAGCAGCTGGGAAAAATAATTCTCTAAGCTGCCCACAATTGCGTGTGTCTTATGGGTGCGCCCACGTGCTGCTGCTGGTGTCCTAGCAGACTAATGAACCCTGTGCTCCATCACTTACTGTCATGCAGGGCAACTGCTCCAGGCGCCAGCAGCTCCCCTGGGGTCAGAGGGGTTGCTACCCTCCTCGGGAAGCTAGTGCCTCCGGCACCAGGCAGTCTTCTGGCAAGGAAGGGGGAATATATCTCAATCTGCCGCTACACGCAGTATGTTTGCTTTGAGGTTTCCATGTGTACTTCACTCCCAAACTAGGATTCCTATTCATATCTTTCCAGGGAGAGCCTCGTACCACCACTGCTGTGGCAATCCTGGCAGGCCTTTGCCACTCAGAGGCCACCCTGGCCAGGAGGATCGGCTCCTACCACCCTGGGGTCTCCATCCCACCTGACTTGGGGCAAGGATGAAAACCTCTGAATTTCCTCCCAGTTCCCCAGACAGAGCACTCAGAAAGGCTGCTAATGCAAATAGAGTCCCTGGAATTATTTCTCAGAACATGAGAGTCCTTCTTACACCCCAAAATAGAATCATAGAATCACAGAATGGTTTGGGTTGGAAGAGACCTTAAAGACCATCTAGTCCCTGCCACGGGCAGTGACACCCTCCACTAGACCAGGTTGCTCAAAGCCTCATCCAGCCTGGCCTTGAACACTTCCAGGGATGGGCATCCACAGCTTCTTTGGGCAGCCTGTTCCAGTGCTATAAAATAAAACATCATCAGCCCTCCACTGTGGTCAGAGATAAGGTACAAAGCTTGGGTGCGAGGCATCACTTTACTTCTACATTTTGTTCTTTTGCAGTGTTCGTGGTTCACTTGTGTGATATTATTCTCCCCTCCTCCTCAAAATATGTGGGAGAGTTTGACGCTACCGCTTGTTTTGCAAACTTCTCTGTTGGGAAACTGAAGTTTGCCTTCATGAAAGGGACATGGGCCAGAGGATCTGGTTTTGTGGCCAGCCCAAATTTCTTGTCAGGAAAGTGGTTTTGATTTTAAGGGTGATCTTTGTGGCAGCTCTGTGCAATGCATAAATATTAATATCACCACAGAGACACCCTGAGTTTCCTGTAACAACCATACTTCTTTAACTGCCCTCTTGCTAAAACCAAAACCACACCAAGGCACAAAACACAAATGCCCTGGCCCAGCTGTTTCGCTGCCCTTAAGCAAGTTCTTTTTGGAATTTTGTGCATTGCTGCATGAAACCTTGCATTAATGCCCAGCAGGGTTATTGTGAAAGCCGTGGTGGTGGGATGGCACAGGGGTCAGTGGCAGTGCTTCTCACGGAGTGCCCGTGTAGGAGGAATGTCCCACACTCAGCCCTTCCCTGCCTGTTGCACCACTCCAGCCAACAAAAGCCACTTTTACTGTGTTTCCAAGCATGTTCAGCTGCAGCATCACCTATACTGGGGCTCTGTTCACTGCCCAGTGCTTTAAGCAGTGGGTCTCGCCAAGTTTACTGCAGCAGCTGTGACTGGCAGCGTGCTCTGTGACATCCCTGATTCGCAAGCTTTCAGTTTACCTTGCCAACTTAAGGGACGGCCCTGTCAAGTAATCAACATTTTAAGCCGAACTTATGGGCTGATTTCTTCACCCATGTGTTGGGAGGGTGGCTAGTTTGTAGACTGGTTTGGGTTTTCCCTGTGCATTTTGAAAAGTTTTGGTGTTTTCTCGCACACACATTTTGTGTGCAGAGGATTCCCCAGCAGGCAGTTGGGCAGGAGGGTCACCATGCTCGTCTCGAAGTCATTTCTTGCTCTGCCCCTGCAGTAGCTCTCAGCATGTACACAAACCAGTCGGCATTTTTTGAGTTAGCATTATCTGTCATATGAAGCAAAGCAGCGCAAGTAAAGCACCAGAAAACAAATCCGAAAGTCAGTGCAGCGTCCTTTACCAGGAAGCTGCAATCCCAGGCAGGATCTGCAGGTGTGGAGAGGGCCCCACCAGCCTGGGCAGCAGCCTTCACACCTCCACGTACAAACCCGGCTGCACCAACACAAGGCGAGCACTTTTATGGAGAAGAATAAACTGGCTAGAATCTTACACCCAAATTCAGGCCAAAATCAGTAAATAGCTTGGGGTGAAGTAAGGGGAGAAGGGATCTATGTTTTGCTTCGCTTCACTTGAAAATGGACTTTCAAAGGGTAAGGAAATATTACTCGATCCCCAGATGAAGCAGGGTATTTTGGCTGATGATGAATTAAATTCCTGGGATTTGGCCCAAGCTGCTTTTTACCTTCTCCACAGGTGTGTGGGGGTGTGGCTTGTGTCCCCAGACCTGCTGTGCGGGGCCTTGCTCTGCTCACAAGCCTGCGCCCTGCTCTGAGCCCACTCCCTCCCGCCCCCGCGCCAGAGGCAAGGGGATAATACGGATAGTATCGCACCAAAGGAGTGGCAGCTGAATCCAGCCAGGCTAGGCTTGGGTACTCTGGACAGCCTGCGATGTGGGAGACACCTGCCCCAAATACCAGAGAGCACAGCAGGAGATGGGGGTCACAACACGCCCCTGCTCACCCCACTGCTGCCGGCCCAGGGCCGGCCTCCCCACCGTGGCTGGAGCCAGGGAGAGGGTTAAATTATCCTTCCGCTGCCAGCTCCTTCTGCTGG